>NC_080382.1:80548403-80609678 GCF_014773155.1 Arachis stenosperma
GGCGTTAAACGCCAGAAAACCTTCCTCACTGGGCGTTTTTTCTGAACGCCCAGTGATGCTGCACACCTGGCGTTAAACGCCCAGAATGGTGCCCATTCTGGCGTTTAATGCCCAAAATGCCTCTTACTGGCGTTTTTTCGCCAGTAAGCTCATTTTCTCTGCTTTTTGAGCTGAATCCTTCTGTAACTCTGTGAATTCCTTCATTTTTGATACTTGCCTCTGTAAGAACAATCATACAACCTACTAATGACTGGTGCCTCCCAGTAAGCGCTTCTTTACTGTCTTTAGCTGGACTTTCACTGAGAATCACTCAAGCCTCAGTTTTGAGCATTCCTGCTCAAAATTTCCTTCAAGATAATGCTTGATCCTCTGTCCATTAACAATGAACTTCTTGTCAGAATCAATATCCTGAAGCTCAACATATCCATATGGGGAGACTCCTGTAATCACATACGGACCCCTCCATCGGGATTTGAGTTTCCTGGAAACAGCTTGAGCCTGGAGTTGAAGAGCAGAACTTTTTGTCCTGGCTCAAAGACTCTGGTTGACAATCTCTTGTCATGCCATTTCTTTGCCTTTTCCTTATAAATTTTTTGCATTCTCAAAGGCATTGAGTCTGAACTCTTCTAGCTCATTTAGCTGGAGCAGTCTTTTCTCACCAGCTAACTGTGCATCCATGTTTAGGAATCTGGTTGCCCAGTAGGCTTTGTGTTCCAGTTCCACAGGCAAATGACAGGCCTTCCCATACACCAATTGGTATGGAGAGTTCCTATAGGAGTCTTGAATGCTGTTCTGTATGCCCACAGGGCATCATCCAAGCTTTTTGCCCAATCCTTTCTCGGGCTATCACAGTCCGTTCTAGGATTCTTTTTAGCTCTCTGTTAGACTTCAGCTTGCCCATTTGTCTGTGGATGATACGGAGTTGCCCACTTTATGGCTATTCCATATCTAACCATAGCAAGTATAGCGTTTTATTGCAGAATGAGTGCCCCCATCACTGATTAGCACTCTGGGAACGCCAAATCTGCTGAAAATGTTCTTCTGGAGGAATTTCAGTACGGTCTTAGTATCATTAGTGGGTGTAGCAATTGCTTCTACCCACTTAGATACATAGTCCACTGCCACCAGAATATAAGTGTTGAGTATGATGGTGGGAACGGCCCCATGAAGTCAATTCCCCATACATCAAACAATTCTATCTCTAATATCCCTTGTTGAGGCTTGGCATATCCGTGAGGCAGATTACCAGCTCTTTGGCAACTGTCACAGTTACGCACAAACTCTCGGGAATCTTTATAGAGTAGGCCAGTAGAAGCCGCATTGGAGGACTTTAGTGGCTGTTCGCTCACTTCCAAAATGCCCTCCATACTGTGATCCATGGCAGGCCATAGGATCCTCTGTGCTTCTTCTCTGGGTACACACCTGCGGATCACTCCGTCAGCACATCTCTTAAAGAGATATGGTTCATCCCAGAGGTAGTACTTGGCATCTGAAATTAATTTCTTTCTCTGCATGTAACTGTACTCTTTGGGTATGAACCTCACAGCTTTATAGTTTGCAATGTCTGCAAACCATGGAGCTTCCTGAATGGCAAATAATTGCTCATCTGGGAAAGTCTCAGAAATCTCAGTAAGGGATAGACGCCCCAACTACTGGCTCTATTCTGGACAGATGATCAGCTACCTGATTCTCTGTCCCTTTTCTGTCTCTTATTTCTATATCAAACTCTTGCAGAAGCACACCCATCTGATAAGCCTGGGTTTTGAATCCTGCTTTGTGAGTAAGTATTTAAGAGCAGCATGGTCAGTGTACACAATCACCTTTGATCCCACTAAGTAGGATCTAAACTTGTCAATGGCATATACCACTGCAAGTAACTCTTTTTCTGTGTTGTGTAATTCTTCTGTGCATCATTTAGAACACGGCTAGCATAGTAAATGACATGCAGAAGTTTGTTATGCCTCTGTCCCAACACTGCACCAATGGCATGATCACTGGCATCACACATTAATTCAAATGGTAATGCCCAATCTGGTGCAGAGATGACTGGTGCTGTGACCAGCTTAGCTTTCAGGGTCTCAAATGCCTGCAGACACTCATTATCAAAGATAAATGGAGTGTCAGCAGCTAGCAGATTACTCAGAGGTTTGGCAATTTTCGAAAAATCCTTGATAAACCTTCTGTAAAATCCTGCATGTCCCAGAAAGCTTCTGATTGCCTTTACATTGGCAGTGGTGGTAATTTTTCAATTACCTCTACCTTTGCCTTATCCACCTCTATTCCCTTGCTTGAAATTTTGTGCCCAAGGACAATTCCTTCAGTCACCATAAAGTGACATTTCTCCCAGTTTAAAACCAGGTTGGTCTCTTGGCATCTTTTCAGGACAAGTGATAGGTGGTTAAGGCAGGAGCTAAATGAGTCTCCATATACTGAGAAGTCATCCATGAAGACTTCCAGAAATTTCTCTACCATATCTGAGAAGATAGAGAGCATGCCCTTTGGAAGGTTGCAGGTGCATTGCACAGACCAAAAGGCATTCTCCTATAGGCAAACACGCCTGAAGGGCAGGTGAATGCTGTTTTCTCTTGGTCCTGAGGGTCTACTGCAATTTGGTTGTAGCCTGAATAGCCATCCAAAAAGCAGTAATAATCATGGCCAGCTAGTCTTTCTAGCATTTGGTCTATGAATGGTAAAGGAAATAATCCTTTCTGGTGGCTGTATTGAGCCTTCTGTAGTCAATACACATGCGCCACCCTGTGACTGTCCTTGTGGGAACCAGTTCATTTTTTTCATTATGAACCACTGTCATGCCTCCCTTTTTTGGGAACAACTTGGACAGGGCTCACCCAGGGGCTATCAGAAATAGGATAAATGATCCCAGCCTCTAGTAATTTAGTGACCTCTTTCTGCACCACCTCCTTCATGGCTGGATTTAGCCTCCTCTGTGGTTGAACCACTAGTTTGGCATTATCCTCCAACAGGATCTTGTGCATGCATCTAGCTGGGCTAATGCCCTTAAGATCACTTATGGACCACCCAAGAGCTGTCTTGTGTGTCCTTAGCACTTGAATTAGTGCTTCCTCTCCTGTGGATTTAAAGCAGAGCTTATAATCACTGGAAAAGTGTCACCCTCTCCAGAAATGCATATTTCAAGGATGATGGTAATGGTTTGAGTTCAGGCTTGGGAGGCTTATCCTCCTCCTGAGGAATTTTCGAAAATTCCTTTACTTCCTCTAGTTCTTCTTGATCAGGTTGAGCATCTTTGAAGATGTCCTCAAGCTCTGATTCTAGGCTCTCAGCCATATTGATCTCTTCTACCAGAGAATCAATAATGTCAACGTCCATGCAGTCTTCTGGTGTGTCTGGATGCTGCATAGCTTTCACAGCATTCAACTTGAACTCATCCTCATTGACTCTCAGGGTTACTTCCCCTTTATGTACATCAATGAGAGTTCGTCCAGTTGCTAGGAAAGGTCTTCCTAGAATGAGAGTTGCACTTTTGTGCTCCTCCATTTCCAGCACCACAAAGTCAGTTGGAAAGGCAAATGGCCCAACCTTGACAATCATGTCCTCTATTATGCCTGATGGTGTTTAATGGAACCATCAGCAAGTTGGAGGCATATCCTGGTTGGTTTGACTTCTCCAGTCAACCCAAGCTTTCTGATAGTGGATGCAGTATTAGATTGATGCTTGCTCCAAGATCACATAAAGCTATCTTGGTGCAAGTGCCTTCTAATGTGCATGGTATCAGAAAGCTTCCAGGATCTTGAAGCTTTTCTGGTAAGCTTTTCAAATGACTGCACTGCATTCTTCAGTGAGGAACACTTTTTCAGTTTCTCTCCAATTCTTCTTATGGCTTAAGATCTCTTTCATGAACTTAGCATAAGGGTATTTGCTCAAGTGCCTCTGCAAACGGAATCTTTATTTCAAGAGTCCTTAGATAGTCTGCAAAGCGGGCAAATTGCTTATCCTGTTCCGCTTTGCGGAGTTTCTGAGGATAAGGCATCTTGGCTTGAAATTCTTCAACCTTAGATGCTGCAGGTTTATTCCTTACAGAAATGGTTAAGAGGCCTTGTTAGGGGGATAATCATCAGAACTCTCAGGTGCCTGATTCTCCTTGGGTGTTTGAACGCCAGGAGTGGATGAAGTTTGGGCGTTAAACGCCAACTTCTCCCCTTTTCTGGCGTTTGAACGCCAGAACTGGGCAGGGAATGGGCGTTTAACGCCAGCTTTCCTCCCTGTTCTGGCGTTTGAACGCCAGTATTGGGCAAGGAATGGGCGTTTAACGCCAACTTTCCTTCCCTTTCTGGCGTTTGAACGCCAATAATATTCCTCTCTGGGCTCTTACTGTCCTCAGGGATTTTGAACAGTGGCTTGGTCATCCTCTGTCAACTGTTCCTTAATTGACTTCTTGCTCTTTTGAGCAGTGGCATTTAGTGTTTTCCCACTCCTCAGTTGAACTGCTTGACATTCTTCTGTTATTTGTTTAGATATTTGCTGTTTTGCTTGATTCAACTGCAGTTCTATGCTCTTGTTAGCAACCTTAGTATCATGGAGCATTTCTTTAAATTCTGCTAACTGTTCTGTCATCAGGAGCAATTGTTGATTAAGCTCATTCATCTGTTCTTGAGGATCAGGATCATTGACTACTGCCATGACCTCCTCCTTTGGAACGAACTCATTGCTAGAATACAAGTATTGGTTTCTAGCAACATGTCTATGAGCTCTTGAGCTTCTTCAATTGTCTTTCTCATGTGTATAGATCCACCAGCTGAGTGGTCTAAAGACATCTGAGCTTTTTCTGTAAGCCCATAGTAGAAAATGTCTAACTGTACCCACTCTGAAAACATTTCAGAGGGACATTTTCTTAGCATACCTCTATACCTCTCCCAGGCATTATAAAGGGATTCATTATCCTCTTGTTTAAAGCCTTGGATGTCCAGCCTTAGCTGTGTCATCCTTTTTGGAGGGTAAAAATGATTCAGGAATTTTTCTGATAACTGTTTCCATGTCTTTATGCTTGCTATAGGTTGGTTATTCAACCACCTTTTTGCTTGATCTTTTACAGCAAATGGAAACAGTAATAGTCTGTAGACATCCTGATCTACCTCTTTATCATGCACTGTGTCAGCAATTTGTAAGAACTGTGCCAGAAACTCAGTAGGTTCTTCCTCTGGAAGACCGGAATACTGGCAATTTTGCTGCACTATGATAATGAGTTGAGGGTTTAGCTCAAAGCTGCTTGCTTTGATGGGAGGTACACAGATGCTACTCCCATATGCAGCTGTACTGGGGTTGGCATAAGACCCCAGAGTCCTCTTGGACTGATTAATTCCACTTAAGTCCATAATGGACAAAAGGGAAATGAGAATAATTGCAAAGAGATAAATTTTTGTTTATTTTTATTTTTTTTTGAAATAACCGAAAAAAAGAAAATTTAAAATAAATAAAATAAGATAAAAGAAAAATAGAATAATGTTCGAAAATTTAAAAATAAATAAGATCAAAGCAAATTGAGAACTGAATCAATTAGTCAAAAAAAAGATTTTGAAAACAGCAATTAAAAAGATATGATTGAAAAATTTTTATGAAAAAGATTTGATTCTTAAAAAGAGGAAAGAGAAAAACACAAAAAGACACCAAACTTAAAATTTTAGAAAATCAAACACTAATTTTTTTCGAAAATTTTAAAGGAAAAACACAAGAGGACACCAAACTTAGAACTTTTATGAATCAAAAAGGGACTAAGAACAAGAAAAATTCGAAAATCAAAGAAAAACAACAGCATGCAATTGACACCAAACTTAAATATGAACTAGACTCAATTAAAAGACTCTAAACCAACAAAAATAAACAGTCCTAATCTAAGCAACAAGATAAGCCGTCAGTTGTCCAAACTCGAACAATCCCCGGCAATGGCGCCAAAAACTTGGTGCACGAAATTGCAATAACACTTTTGCAATCCCGCACAACTAACCAGCAAGTGCACTGGGTCGTCCAAGTAATACCTTGCGTGAGCAAGGGTCGATCCCACGGAGATTGTCGGCTTGAATCAAGCTATGGTTATCTTGTAAATCTTAGTCAGGAGATCAGAAATTATCAGGATTGATTGTAAAAAGCAAAAGGACATGAAATGGTTACGTGTACTGCAGTAATGGAGAATGGGTTGAGGTTTGGAGATGCTCCATCTTCTGAATCTCTGCTTTCCTACTGTCTTCTTCATCAAACACGCAAGTCTCCTTCCTGGCAAGCTCGTGTAGGGTCTCACTGTTGTCAGCAGCTACCTCCCATCCGCGCAGTGAAAGCTAATGCACACACTCTGTCACAGTGCTGCCAATCACCGGTTTGGTTCCCTCCTCTACCGGAATAGAATCACTCTTTGCGTCTGTCACTAACGCCCAGTAGATTACAGGTTTGAAGCACGTCACAGTCATTCAATCATTGAATCCTACTCAGAATACCACAGACAAGGTTTAGACCTTCCGATTCTCTTGAATGCTGCCATCAGGTCCTGCCTATACCACGAAGATTCCGATTAAAGAACCCAAGAGATAACTACTCAATCTAAGATAGAACAGAGGTGGTTGTCAGGCACGTGTTCATAGTTGAGAATGATGATGATTGTCACGGATCATCACATTCATCCGGATTAAGAACAAGTGTTATCTTAGAATGGAAGCAAGCATGATTGAATAAGAAACAGTAGTAATTGCATTAATCCATCAAGACACAGCAGAGCTCCTCACCCCCAACCATGGGTTTAGAGACTCATGCTGTGGAAGAAAACGTGTAAAATGTCATAAGGTTGCATAAGGTACTGATTACAAAGTCAAAAGGTCCTATTTGTAGTAAACTAGTGTCCTAAGGTTTACAGAAATGAGTAAATGACAGAAAAATCCACTTCCGGGCCCACTTGGTGTGTGCTTGGGCTGAGCAATGAAGGAATTTCGTGTAGAGACCTTTTCTGGAGTTAAACGCCAGCTTTCATGCCAGTTTGGGCGTTTAACTCCAAATTTTATGCCAGTTCCGGCGTTTAACGCTGGAATTTCTGTAGGTGACTTTGAGCGCCGGTTTGGGCCATCAAATCTTGGGCAAAGTATGGACTATTATATATTGCTGGAAAGCCCAGGAGGTCTACTTTCCAATGCTGTTGAGAGCGCGCCAATTGGGCTTCTGTAGCTCCAGAAAATTTGCTTCGAGTGCAGGGAGGTCAGAATCCAACAGCATCTGCAGTCCATTTTGGTCTCTGGATCAGATTTTTGCTCAGGACCCTCAATTTCAGCCAGAAAATACCTGAAATCACAGAAAAATACACAAACTCATAGTAAAGTCCAGAAAAGTGAATTTTAATTAAAAACTAATAAAAATATACTAAAAACTAACTAAAAGATACCAAAAACCTACTAAAAACAATGCCAAAAAGCATACAAATTATCCGCTCATCAGGCCTCCCAACACCAAACTTAGAGTTTTTCTGTGGGGGCTCTGTTTGACTCTATTTTGAGAGAAGCTCTTCATGCTTCCTCTCCATGGTGACAGAGGGATATCCTTAAGCCTTAAACACAAAGGATTCTTCATTCACTTGAATGATCAATTCTCCTCTGTCCACATCAATCACAGCCTTTGCTATTGCTAGGAAGGGTCTGCCAAGGATGATGGATTCATCCATGCACTTCCCAGTCTCTAGGACTATGAAATCAGCAGGGATGTAATGGTCTTCAATTTTTACCAGAACATCCTCTACAAGTCCATAAGCTTGTTTTCTTGAATTGTCTGCCATCTCTAGTGAGATTCTTGTAGCTTGTACCTCAAAGATCCCTAGCTTCTCCATTACAGAGAGAGGCATGAGGTTTATACTTGACCCTAAGTCACACAGAGCCTTCTTAAAGGTCATGGTGCCTATGGTACAAGGTATTGAAAACTTCCCAGGATCTTGTCTCTTTTGAGGTAATCTCTTCCTAGACAAGTCATCCAGTTCTTTGGTAAGCAAAGGGGGTTCATCCTCCCAAGTCTCATTACCAAATAACTTGTCATTTAGCTTCATGATCACTCCAAGGTACTTGGCAACTTGCTCTTCAGTGACATACTCATCCTCTTCAGAGGAAGAATACTCATCAGAGCTCATGAATGGAAGAAGTAAATCCAATGGAATCTCTATGGTCTCAGTGTGAGCCTCAGATTCCCATGGTTCCTCATTAGGGAACTCATTGGAGGCCAGTGGACGTCCATTGAGGTCTTCCTCAGTGGCGTTCACTGCCTCTTCCTCCTCTCCTAGTTTGGCCATGTGGATCATGTTAATGGCCTTGCATTCTCCTTTTGGATTCTCTTTTGTATTGCTTGGAAGAGTACTAGGAGGAAGTTCAGTAATTTTCTTGCTCAGCTGTCCCACTTGTGCCTCCAAGTTTCTAATGGAGGACCTTGTTTCAGTCATGAAACTTTGAGTGGTTTTGATTAGATCAGAGACCATGGTTGCTAAGTCAGAGTGGCTCTGCTTAGAATTCTCTATCTGTTGCTGAGAAGATGATGGAAAAGGCTTGCCATTGCTAAACCTGTTTCTTCCACCATTATTGTTGTTGAAACCTTGTTGAGGTCTCTGTTGATCCTTCCATGAGAGATTTGGATGATTTCTCCATGAAGAATTATAGGTGTTTCCATAGGGTTCTCCCATGTAATTCACCTCTTCCATTGAAGGGTTCTCAAGATCATAAGCTTCTTCTTCAGATGAAGCGTCCTTAGTACTGCCTGGTGCAGCTTGCATTCCAGACAGACTTTGAGAAATCAAATTGACTTGCTGAGTCAATATTTTGTTTTAAGCCAGTATGGCATTCAGAGTGTCAATCTCAAGAACTTCTTTCTTCTGATTTGTCCCATTGTTCACAGGATTCCTTTCAGAAGTGTACATGAATTAGTTATTTGCAACCATTTCAATTAGTTCTTGAGCTTCTGTAGGCGTCTTCTTCAGATGAAGAGATCCTCCAGCAGAGCTATCCAAAGACATCTTGGACAGTTCAGACAGACCATCATAGAAGATACCTATGATGCTCCATTCAGAAATCATGTCAGAAGGACACTTTCTGATCAATTGTTTGTATCTTTTCCAAGCTTCATAGAGGGATTCACCTTCCTTCTGTCTGAAGGTTTGGACTTCCACTCTAAGCTTACTCAATTTTTGAGGTGGAAAGAACTTTGCCAAGAAGGCATTGAATAGCTTTTCCCAAGAGTTCAGGCTTTCTTTAGGTTGTGAGTCCAACCATATCCTAGCTCTGTCTCTTACAACAAAAGGGAATAGCATAAGTCTGTAGACTTCAGGGTCAACCCCATTGGTCTTGACAGTGTCACAGATTTGCAAGAATTCAGCTAAAAACTGATGAGGATCTTCCAATGGAAGTCCATGGAACTTGCAATTCTGTTGCATTAGAGAAACTAATTGAGGCTTAAGCTCAAAGTTGTTTGCTCCAATGGCAGGGATAGAGATGCTTCTCCCATAGAAGTCGGGAGTAGGTGCAGTAAAGTCACCCAGCACCTTCCTTGCATTGTTGGCATTGTTGTTGTTTTCGGCTGCCATGGGTTCTTCTTCTTTGAAGATTTCTATTAGGTCCTCTACAGAGAGTTGTGCCTTAGCTTCTCTTAGCTTTCGCTTCAAGGTCCTTTCAGGTTCAGGATCAGCCTCAACAAGAATGCTTTTGTCTTTGCTCCTGCTCATATAAAAGAGAAGAGAACAAGAAAATATGGAATCCTCTATGTCACAGTATAGAGACTCCTTGAGGTGTCAGAGGAAAAGAAAAATAGAAGGAAGAAGTAGAAGAATTCGAACTTATCAAGAAAGATGGAGTTCGAATTGTGCATTAAGGAGGAGTGTTAGTCCATAAATAGAAGGATGTGAGAAGAGGGGAAGAAATTTTTGAAAATAGATTAAAAAGATTTTAAAAACATTTTGAAAAACTCTAATTGATTTTCGAAAACTAAGAGTGGAAAAGAAATCAAGTGATTTTTGAAAAAGATTTTGAAATTAGAAATTAAAAAGATATGATTGAAAACTATTTTGAAAAAGATGTGATTAAAAAGATGTGATTGAAAAGTTATGGTTTTAAAAAGATATGATTCAAACATTAAACCTTTTTCAACAGAAAAGGCAACATACTTGAAATGTTGAATCAAATCATTTATTGATAGCAAGTATTTTTGAAAATGGAAAGAAATTGATTTTGAAAAAGATTTGATTGAAAAGATATGATTTGAAAAAGATTTGATTTTGAAAAAATTTTGAAAACTTGAAAAAAAATTGAGTTAAAAAAAAACAAAATCTTCCCTCTTGTGCCATCCTGGCGTTAAACGCCCAGAATGGTACACACTCTGGCGTTTAACGCCCAAAGCTCTACCCTTTTGGGCATTAAACGCCCAGCCAGGTACCCTGGCTGGCGTTTAAACGCCAATTTGCCTTCTTCACTGGGCGTTTTGAACGTCCAGCCTTTTCTGTATAATTCCTCTGCTGTATATTCTAAATCTTCAATTCTCTGTATTATTGACTTGAAAAGACACAAATTAAAAATATTTTTTGGATTTTTAATAATGAGGAATAATCAAAATGCAACTAAAATCAAATAACAATGCATGCAAGACACCAAACTTAGCAGTTTGTATACTACTGACACTAACAAAATGAGAATGCATATGAGAAACAACAAAACACTCAAGTCAAGAGAATTCAAAGATCAGAGCAATGAAATCATCAAGAACATGTTGAAGATCACTTAAGACACATGAATGAATGCAAGAAGAACAGAAACATGCAATTGACACCAAACTTAACATGAGACATTAGACTCAACAAGAAACATAAAATATTTTTGGTTTTTTTATGATTTTGTAAATTTTTTTTTCGAAAATTAAGTGGAAAAGAAAATAAAGGTATCAAAATTCTTAATGAGAATTCCAGGAATCATGCAATGTTAGTCTAAAGCTTCAGTCTAAAGGAATTAGACATGGCTAGCCAAGCTTCAACAGGACACTGCATTCAAGAGCTAAATTGATGAGAATCAATCAGCTTTGGTGATGATAAGAACATCACCTTGAAATACTAGAATTCATTCTTAAGAACTCTGAAAAATACCTAATCTAAGCAACAAGATGAACCATCAGTTGTCCATACTCGAAACAATCCCCGGCAACGGCGCCAAAAACTTGGTGCACGAAATTGTGATCTTTACTTTTCACAACTCAAACAATCCCCGGTAATGGCTCCAAAAACTTGGTGCTCAATACCATGGTCTAAACATAATGTCACAACTTCGCACAACTAACCAGCAAGTGCACTGGGTCGTCCAAGTAATAAACCTTACGCGAGTAAGGGTCGATCCCACGGAGACTGTTGGTATGAAGCAAGCTATGGTCAACTTGTAAATCTCAGTCAGGCAGATTCAAATGGGTATGGGTGATATACGAATAAAGCATAAAACAAGATAGAGATACTTATGTAATTCATTGGTGAGAATTTCAGATAAGCGAATGGAGATGCTTTGTCCCTTCCGTCTCTCTGCTTTCCTACTGTCTTCATCCAATCCTTCTTACTCCTTTCCATGGCAAGCTGTATGTTGGGCATCACCGTTGTCAGTGGCTACAGTCCCGTCCTCTCAGTGAAAATGTTCAACGCACCCTGTCACGGTGATGACAAGTCATCATATACCCATTTTTCAAGCTAATTTCACTTGTTTTGTTAGCATTTATGCACTTTCTTGCATCCTAAGTAAGTGATTTGGAGTGAAAATGCATAATTTCTTTAAATCAAACAACCACCATGAAATTAATGTTAAATCATGAGGTTTAAGCTAATTTTAATTGAATTTTAATTGATTTATAAGCCTCTTGAATTTAGTGATACTTTGAGTGGTTGTTTTGGTTTATTGTAGGTGAAGAAAAGAAAAAAAGGAAAAGCGTGGCCTAAGGAAGTGTGGCCCAAGGAGAAGAAAATGTGGTCAAAGAGAGAAGAAGTGTGGCGCACAACATGAGGAAGGGCAAACATTGCCCTCCACAAGGGCACACTGCCCTCTAGGAGGGCAACATAAGGGAACAAGGCATAAAAGGCAACTCTGCCCTGCCCACTACAAGGGCAGAGCACAAATCTGTGCCTTGGAATCAAGAAGAAGAAAATGTTGCCCTGCCCTCCACAAGGGCAGTATCGGGCTCACAAGGGAGAAAATCAAGGAAAATGTCTCCAAATGCTTGCCACAAGAGTTGAACACGGGACCATGAGGAAGCAAGGAGCTAAGTTCCATTACCGTGCCAAGAAAGCCAAAGAAATTGAATAAGCGTGCGTTTCTGCTAGGATTCGAACGCGGGACTTCATTTTGGAAACACTGCCCTGCCCTCCGCGAGGGCAGGGCAGCATTTTGTGTGGCATGATTCTGGCGCACCAAGAAACGAATCTGGCGCACCAAGGAATGAATCTGGCAGCACCAGCAGCGCACCACAGCACCCATCTGGCGCACCAATTTTTCCTGCCCTGCCCTCCGCGAGGGCAGGGCAGCATTCTGCGCACCAAGACCGCACCAAAGCCGCACCATGCACGCACCAAGCACCATTTTCTGCCCTGCCCTCCGCAAGGGCAGGGCAGCCTCCTGGAAGCAACTTTTCATGGGCTGAAAATTGGATTAAAAATCCAATTTAATTCATTTCTTCACCAAATCAAAAGCCCATCCAAATCCCAAGATCCAAGAATAGAAAGTGTATAAATAGGAGATAGTTTGATGTAATTAGGATCTTTCTTGGGAGCCTTGGACCTTTACTTTCACTTTTGACATTTACCTTTTACTTGATTTTTGAATTTCATACTTCCTTGGGAGCTTTGAATTCTGCAACTTCTCTTGGTGACTCCACTGAGATTTCAGAGAATTGGGGAGGAGAATTGATCTCTCTTCTTCCTCGTTCTTGCCTGAGCACTTTTAATTTTCTTGTTTTGAGTTTTGGGTATGAAGAGTTGAGGAAATTCTGTCTCAACCTCCATTCAAAATCTCTTTAATTCCTTTCTGCACAATTAAATTGAATTTCAATTTCCTTTACTGCTTCTTCTTCAATTTCTTGTCAATTGCTTTGTGAGCCTGGATCTGGGAAGGCAATTGAGATCTAGGCTTTGCTACCTAGTCTCTGGAGATCTGAGATCCCAATTTACTTTTGGTTCTTCTGTGAACCTCTGCTGCATTTTATTTCCTTACAGTTTGAATCCTAATTGTTTCTAATTCAATTTCTGCTCTATTGATTGTTGCAATTCACATTCTCTTGTTTAAATTCTGCAATCCCTGTCCTCAAATCCCTTTTATATTCAAGCAATTTATATTCCTTGCAATTTAAGTTACTGCAATTTACATTTCTTGCACTTTAAGTTTCAGTCATTTACTTTCTTGTTCTTTAAGATTATGCAAGTTTACTTTCCTGCTCTTTAATTTACTGAAATTTTCCCTTCCCCCTTTACATTTACTGTCATTTACTTCCTGTTAAACACAAATCACTCAACCAATACTTGATCCGCTTGACTAAACCAACCACTAAACTAAAATTTCTCAATCCTTCAATCCCTGTGGGATCGACCTCACTCATGTGAGTTATTATTACTTGATGCGACCCGGTACACTTGCCAGTGAGTTTTGTGTCGGATCGTTTTCCGCACATCAAGTTTTTGGCGCCGTTGCCGGGGATTGAAATAGATTGACAATGATTAAGTGAAGTGGAGTTCTAGATTAAGCACTTTTTCTTTTCTGTTTCTCTAACACACTAACTGTTTGAATTTTTGCTTAAACTAACTAAAACCTCATTCTAGCAATAGATTGAAGTTTTATTGATTTTCTGGATCTGTGTGGTTATTGTTGTGTTTTTGTATGTCAGGTACAGGAAGATCTTCCCCTGTCCTCTCTGAAATTGACCAAAGAACTCTTCGAAGAATAAGAAGAGCTGAAAGAGGAAAGAACGTTATTGGAGAGGAAGAATCTGAGGAGGAATTCCAAGAAATGGAAGGAGATCTATCAAATCCCAATCAACCAGAAGGAGGAGCCAATAATAATCAACATCAAAGAAGAGTACTGGCTTCCTATACATTTGCAAATGCTAGACACTGTGGGAGTAGCATTCTTCCCCCCAATGTCAATGCAAACAACTTTGAATTAAAGCCACAACTCATCACTTTGGTTCAAAACAACTGTTCTTTTGGGGGAGGACCATTGGAGGACCCAAATCAACACTTATCCACCTTCTTGAGGATTTGTGACACTGTTAAAACCAACGGTGTGCCTCCTGACAGTTACAAGTTGTTGCTCTTCCCATTTTCTCTCAGAGACAAAGCCACTCAATGGCTAGAAAAGTTTCCAAAGGAAAGCATCAACACTTGGGATGATTTGGTGAGCAAGTTTCTTGCCAAATTTTACCCCCCTCAAAGAATCATAAGATTGAAGACTGAGGTGCAGACATTCACTCAAATGGAGGCCGAGAATTTATATGAAGCATGGGAAAGATATAAAGCTCTATTGAGAAAGTGTCCACCAGAGATGTTTACTGAATGGGATAAGTTGCAAAACTTCTATGAAGGACTTACTCTAAAGGCTCAAGAAGCACTTGATCACTTAGCTGGAGGCTCATTACAACTCATGAAAACCACAGAGGAAGCTCAAAACCTCATTGATATGGTGGCCAACAACCAATATTTCTTTGCTCATCAAAGACAACGCCAACCATCACAGAGAAGAGGAGTAATGGAGTTAGAAGGAGTAGATTCAATTCTAGCTCAGAACAAGATGATGCAGCAGCAGATTCAACAACAGTTTGAGCAAATGGCCAAAAGAATTGATGGCTTGCAAGTAGCAGCAGTGAGCACCACAAGCCAACCACCGACCACATGGGTGCAAAGTGAAGAAGCTCAAGAAGAGCAACAGCAAGAGCAAGTCCAATACATGCACAACCAAAATCCTGGAACAAATGAAGTTTATGGTGATACTTACAATCCATCTTGGAAGAACCATCCCAACCTCAGATGGGGAGACAACCACAATCAAAACCAACAACCATGGCAAAGAAGCTCAAGTCAGAACAATTGGAAAAACACAAACCACAACCCCCAGCCGAACACTAACCAAAATACATACAGAAAACCACAAAATAACTACCCCAATTCTAACCATCACCTACCCAATAACCACCCAACGAACCAAAGCACTTACCATCATCCATCAACATCCCAAAGCCAACCAATCTCACAAGACTCACAGAGGATCACTAATCTAGAGCTGCTCATGGAGAAAATGATGAAGAACCAAGAATTGACAACAAAGAACCAAGAAGCTTCCATGAAGAACCTAGAGAGGCAGATTGGTCAACTCTCCAAACAAATTTCTGTTGAAAAACTATCAAGCTCACTACCAAGTGATACCATTCCTAACCCAAAAGAAGAATGCAAGGTCGTGCAACTAAGAAGTGGAAAGATGTTAGTGGATGGTAACCAAGGAGCAACCAAGAAACTTACGGAGAATGACAATGAGCCAATAAAGAATGATGAATCCATCAACAAGGACATGACAACCAAGAATGTCCCAGGAGAACTCACAGAAGAAAACAACCAACCACAAAATCTGAAGAAGGGAAAGCAGATCATGGAAGAGCCAATTCCAAGACAACTTCAAGGGGAAAAGAGCTTAACACCCCCAATACCTTATCCACAAAGATTCCACAAAGAAACAAAGGATCAGCACTTCCACAAATTTCTTGAGACTTTCAAGAAGCTAGAAATCAACATACCTTTGGCTGAGGCATTAAAGCAAATGCCTCTGTATGCCAAGTTCTTAAAGGAGCTCATCAACAAGAAGAGAAGTTGGAATGAGAAGGAGACTGTAATGCTTAGTGAAGAATGCAGTGCAATCATCAAAAAGGGACTCCCTCCCAAGCTTGAAGATCCTGGAGGTTTCTTCCTACCCTGCACTATTGGAAGCCTATTCATCAACAAGGGGATGTGTGACTTAGGAGCAAGCATAAATTTAATCCCATCTTCTTTAGTGAAAAAGCTTGGCATAGAGGAGGTGAAACCAATACAGATATCCTTGGAGTTGGTGGATCAATCAGTAGTATATCCTAAGGGGCTGATTGAGAACCTTTTAGTTAAGGTTGACAAGTTCATCTATCCGGCAGATTTTGTGATCCTGGATTCTTCAGAAAATGGAAATGACTCCATAATACTTGGTCGACCATTTTTGGCCACTGCTAGAGCCATTGTGGATATAGAACAGGGAGAGCTAACCCTCAGGATGCATGAGGAAAGCATCACCTTGAAAGTCTTTCCAGAATTACAAAGGAATGAAGAACCAAGCAAGACAAGTGGTGATTTCCTTCCAAAGCAAGCAACCGACAAAACAATAGAACAAGAGAGTGAGCTTGTACAAGGAGAAAAAGGAATTCAAAAAGAAGCTGGGATGATAAACAAAAAGGAAGGTATCACAACTCAAGTCACTGTCAAAGGAAGCATATTAACAAGGAATAAGAAGAAGAAAAACAAGAAAAAGGCCTACAAAGGGTGGAAGAATAAAAAAATCCCAACAGAAGGATTTGCCAAAGGTGACAAGGTGCAACTAGTGTATCAACAGCTGGGAACAAAAGATTATTACACTGTTAACCAAGTACTCTCTCTTGAGCACATTGAAATTGAGCATCAAGGCACACAGAGAAAGCTTACAGTGAGAGGTGACAAGTTGAGACATCACCAACATCAACCACCCTAAAGGGAGTCCAATGTCAAGCTAGTGATAATAAAAGAGCGCTTCATGGGAGGCAACCCATGATTTAAGATTTCTGTCTTCTCTTTAATAAGCTATGATTTCCTGAGTATGATTTTGAACTTTCATATTTGATAAATGCATATTTCATTTTAGAGCAGAAGTCAGACTTCTAAGTTTGGTGTCCCTTAAGGCACACTTAATTTTTGCTTTTCAAAAAGAAAGGGAGCTATTCTTAGAACATATGCGTAATTCTTTTGATGGAGCATATGACCAAACACTAAGTTTGGTGTCTGCATGTATAACAATGTTCAGAAGATCATTTCCCAATCATGGAATCAAAACCATACAGAAAGGAATCATGCATCAAAATTTTTTTTAAAAAAAAATTACATCAATTGTGAAGAATGGCTTGCATTGCTAAGCCGTCCCCTCAATAAAAGATAAGTTTGGTGTTCACCAACTTTTAGCATCTTTAATTAAGGGACACAATTTACAAAAAAAAATTTAAATAATAAATAGTAATAAACAAAACAAAACAATTCTTTTCCTTTAGTACAAATCAATTGCCAATGACTACATCAATGTTCTAAGGCTAGTTGTTTTGGTTCATGCAGGAGAAAAAGATTGAAACAAACTCAAGGAGGGGCCACGGCTAGGATCAGCTATGAGAGGATAGTCACATGTGCCTAGAAGAACGCGCTCATGGGGAACAGAATTTGCATGCATGCATCATTGAACACCTAAATGCATGCAGCCAATGGAAGGAGGATCCTCGTCAAAGCCTCAACAATACATGCAGACCGTCCATTTCATGCATCCCTTGGATGAACAACTCAATCTTAACCCTTCATGAGCACCAACGAGTCCCTTTCTCACTCATTATGGTTTTGTTGGAAAGCTTGAAGAATCCACCTATAAATAACCGTTGGCACCAAAACGGTCTACACACTCTCATTCAAGCCACTCTCATATGAAAGCCATAATCTCTTATACTCCCAAAACTAAAATAATTCCCTTATCTCACACAACAGAACCGAACCAAAACTCATCCCAAACACAACACATACTTCTTCTATTCTCACTTTTCTTTCTTCTTACTTCAAATCCAATGGCCTCCTCAAGTTCAAAAAGAAGGCCGGGAAAGGAACCTATGGTAGCCGAACCTCCATCATTTGATGCAACCAAATTTAGATCCCAATTCCATGAAGGGAGATATCATAGGTTCATGGAGACAAAGAATGTCATTTATGAGAAAGGCCTTGAGTTGAGAGACGGGGAATACCCCATCATGAGGCAAATCACTAAAGAAAGAAGGTGGGAACTTTTATGTGCTCCTCTTGTTGACATCAGTGCAGTCATGATCAGGGAGTTCTATGCAAATGCTGTAAAGGAAAACAAAGATAGTGCTCCTTACACAAGTTATGTCAGAGGAGTTGAAGTGAGTTTTAGTCCAGCTACCATCACAAGGGCTCTCAAGTTGAGAACCATAACTTATGCAGAGCCCAGTTATGAAACCAGATTGCAGATGGAAAACAATCCTGATGAGATCTTGCAGGGGTTATGTGTGGAGAATACAGATTGGGAAAGAGATTCAAAGGGAGTTCCAAGTCACTTGAGGAGGATAAATCTCACTCCTGTGGCTAAGGGATGGTATGAAATAGTTAGGAGATCTATCCTTCCTACTGGAAACGCTTCTTGGGTCACAATCAAACGAGCACTCTTGACATACTGCATCTTACATGGAGGTGAGATCAACCTCGCACAACTCATAGCTGACAGTATTCAAGAGATGGCCAATAGCACAAGCAAATCAAGTGGTCTTGGACATCCAAGCACCATCCTCAGGCTATGTGACAAAGCTGGAGTAATCTTTGAAGATGAGGACACAGAAAAAGTGAAAAAGGGAAAAGGGATCACTAAGAAGAGTATGGAAGGAATAAATGAGGAAGATGATCCAGAGGGTGTGGCAGCTCCCAGACAAAGGAGAACTCAAAGAGAGGAAGGATAAAATCAAGCTCATGATGCCATAGACATGAGCCAGCTACACAGAGCAATAGAAGAGCTATCCCAACAACTCATGCAAACTCAACAAGGGCAAAATCAGGGGTGCCAAGAGCAATATCTAGAGCCCCATCCAGAGTTTAGGGAGCAATATCTGAAAGATAAAGAGGAGAGAGAAGCTTGGCAGCGTCAAATGGAGGAGAAACAAGAGAGATGGCAACAGCAAATGATGACTCAGCAGCAAGAATTTCAAGCACAGATTCTTGAAGAAGGACAAAAAGAGCAATACAAAGAATTCAAAGAATCATATGATAAGCTGTATTTTAGTCAAGCTAAAGCAGGGGAATACAGTCACAACCTGTATCAATGGAAGAATATTCATCACACCATGGGTGAAGTGAGATATGCACAAAGAATGGAGAATGATGAAAACATGCAAGCAAGGTTGGAGTACTTGACCCATAATTTGCCAACACTCAATCCTCAGATCAAGCCATTTGAGCAATGCCCTGAATTTGAAGCCAAGCAACAAGCAAGGTCTCGTCACTATACGGAGGCAACCTTTAAAAGATTGGAAGATGTTGGGCTCTCAGGACTCTTAGATTCTGTCTGGGGAAGAAGATGTCCTGGTGAAGAGATCCGAGATTATTCCAAGATAGGGAAGAGAAAGAAGAAAAAGGGAGAATCAAGCAGCAGCCACGACCAATAGAAGGTGGCAAAGTTCTTTCATTCCCCTTCTTTAACTCTTCTAATAAGGAGAAGCATGTCTGAAACATGATATGCCTCCACTGTTTATTTCCTTTTTATTTCTTTTTCTTGTACTTTCTGTTGTTCAATAAGTAGCTAGAGAAATGGTTTGCATAATGCTTGTCATTCATCACTTAGCTTTAATTTTGTTTTGTTTCCCATATGCTTGAATAAAAGAGATTTGATTTGAATTGAAAAGTAAATATCCAATGTTGCATAAGTAGAATGGAAGTTAATGGTGGTATATATGTTTGATTAAATGCATAACTCATGAAATAATTGTTGCATAATGTCATTCTCATTCAAGTGTGAGTTAGCTTGCTGTTATCAAGACCCTTACCAATAAATAAAAAAAAAGCCCTTGAGAACAAAAACAGAAAGAAAAGGAAGAAGAAAAAGCCAAAATGGCAAGAAAAGCAAAAAAAAAAAATAAAGGTTGGACACCAATAGCTTGGACCCTAGGACACATGCCTGTGGTGTTCTTGTACTAAGATATGCTTGGATGAGTAAATTCTAAGGGGTATTTTAAAACCCGGTCACTTAGATCAACTGATTTGGGATGGCCAATTGAAAGTCCACAATAAAGAGCAACCTAGATACAGAACATTTAGTTATCCAAAGAGATGCTGGGCATCAATGATCCTAGGAAGAATTAGTGAGCCATGTGTCTGTGGTGGAAAGATGTTGAGTAAAAGAAAGAAACAAATAAAGCCAAAGGCTATTACTGCAACATTTGACACCAAAACCTCCAAAAGAATAAGCTTGTTAAGCATTATAAGAAAGAAAAGTTAGCAAGGGAGTGATTAAAGAGTAAGTCTTAAAACAGCAAGTTTAGCAAACCTTTGATGAAAAATGTGTATTGTGTAACAGCAAACAATAACTTGAGTTATCATTGTCTGCATAAAGACCCCATAGATTAAGTTCTGCTATATGCCTAATAAGGATATATATCTTTTCTTGTTCATTTCAATTTCTCTTAGTTTTGATGCTTGCTTGGGGACAAGCAAGATTTAAGTTTGGTGTTGTGATGACAAGTCATCATATACCCATTTTTCAAGCAAATTTCACTTGTTTTGTTAGCATTTATGCACTTTCTTGCATCCTAAGTAAGTGATTTGGAGTGAAAATGCATAACTTCTTTAAATCAAACAACCACCATGAAATTAATGTTAAATCATGAGGTTTAAGCTAATTTTAATTGAATTTTAATTGATTTATAAGCCTCTTGAATTTAGTGATACTTTGAGTGGTTGTTTTGGTTTATTGTTGGTGAAGAAAAGAAAAAAAGGAAAAGCGTGGCCTAAGGAAGTGTGGCCCAAGGAGAAGAAAGTGTGGTCAAAGAGAGAAGAAGTGTGGCGCACAACATGAGGAAGGGCAAACATTGCCCTCCACAAGGGCACACTGCCCTCTAGGAGGGCAACATAAGGGAACAAGGCATAAAAGGCAACTCTGCCCTGCCCACTACAAGGGCAGAGCACAAATCTGTGCCTTGGAATCAAGAAGAAGAAAATGTTGCCCTGCCCTCCACAAGGGCAGTATCGGGCTCACAAGGGGAGAAAATCAAAGGAAAATGTCTCCAAATGCTTGCCACAAGAGTTGAACACGGGACCATGAGGAAGCAAGGAGCTAAGTTCCATTACCGTGCCAAGAAAGCCAAAGAAATTGAATAAGCGTGCGTTTCTGCTAGGATTCGAACGCGGGACTTCATTTTGGAAACACTGCCCTGCCCTCCGCGAGGGCAGGGCAGCATTTTGTGTGGCATGATTCTGGCGCACCAAGAAACGAATCTGGCGCACCAAGGAATGAATCTGGCAGCACCAGCAGCGCACCACAGCACCCATCTGGCGCACCAATTTTTCCTGCCCTGCCCTCCGCGAGGGCAGGGCAGCATTCTGCGCACCAAGACCGCACCAAAGCCGCACCATGCACGCACCAAGCACCATTTTCTGCCCTGCCCTCCGCAAGGGCAGGGCAGCCTCCTGGAAGCAACTTTTCATGGGCTGAAAATTGGATTAAAAATCCAATTTAATTCATTTCTTCACCAAATCAAAAGCCCATCCAAATCCCAAGATCCAAGAATAGAAAGTGTATAAATAGGAGATAGTTTGATGTAATTAGGATCTTTCTTGGGAGCCTTGGACCTTTACTTTCACTTTTGACATTTACCTTTTACTTGATTTTTGAATTTCATACTTCCTTGGGAGCTTTGAATTCTGCAACTTCTCTTGGTGACTCCACTGAGATTTCAGAGAATTGGGGAGGAGAATTGATCTCTCTTCTTCCTCGTTCTTGCCTGAGCACTTTTAATTTTCTTGTTTTGAGTTTTGGGTATGAAGAGTTGAGGAAATTCTGTCTCAACCTCCATTCAAAATCTCTTTAATTCCTTTCTGCACAATTAAATTGAATTTCAATTTCCTTTACTGCTTCTTCTTCAATTTCTTGTCAATTGCTTTGTGAGCCTGGATCTGGGAAGGCAATTGAGATCTAGGCTTTGCTACCTAGTCTCTGGAGATCTGAGATCCCAATTTACTTTTGGTTCTTCTGTGAACCTCTGCTGCATTTTATTTCCTTACAGTTTGAATCCTAATTGTTTCTAATTCAATTTCTGCTCTATTGATTGTTGCAATTCACATTCTCTTGTTTAAATTCTGCAATCCCTGTCCTCAAATCCCTTTTATATTCAAGCAATTTATATTCCTTGCAATTTAAGTTACTGCAATTTACATTTCTTGCACTTTAAGTTTCAGTCATTTACTTTCTTGTTCTTTAAGATTATGCAAGTTTACTTTCCTGCTCTTTAATTTACTGAAATTTTCCCTTCCCCCTTTACATTTACTGTCATTTACTTCCTGTTAAACACAAATCACTCAACCAATACTTGATCCACTTGACTAAACCAACCACTAAACTAAAATTGCTCAATCCTTCAATCCCTGTGGGATCGACCTCACTCATGTGAGTTATTATTACTTGATGCGACCCGGTACACTTGCCGGTGAGTTTTGTGTCAGATCGTTTTCCGCACATCACACGGCACGGCTAATCATCTGTCGGTTCTCAATTAGGTTGGAATAGAATCCATTGATTCTTTTGCGTCTGTCACTAACGCCCAGCCTTCAGGAGTTTGAAGCTCGTCACAGTCATTCAATCATTGAATCCTACTCAGAATACCACAGACAAGGTTTAGACCTTCCGGATTCTCTTGAATGCCGCCATCAATTCTAGCTTATACCACAAAGATTCTGATTAAGGAATCCAAAGATAAACATTCAAGCCTTGTTTGCTTGTAGAACGGGAGTGGTTGTCAGGCACGCGTTCATAAGTGAGAATGATGATGAGCGTCACATAATCATCACATTCATCAAGTTCTTGAGTGCGAATGAATATCTTGGAACAAGAACAAACTGAATTGAATAGAAGAACAATAGTAATTGCATTAATACTCGAGGTACAGCAGAGCCCCACACCTTAATCTATGGTGTGTAGAAACTCCACCGTTGAAAATACATAAGAACAAGGTCTAAGCATGGCCGTGAGGCCAGCCTCCCAATGATCTAAGAACTAGACGTCCAAAGATGATCTAGAGATCTAAAGTGATCAAAAGATTCCAAAGATCAAAAGATTTAAAATACAATAGCAAAAGGTTCTATTTGTAGAGAACTAGTAGCCTAGGGTTTACAGAAATGAGTAAATGACATAAAAATCCACTTCTGGGCCTACTTGGTGTGTGCTTGGGCTGAGCATTGAAGCTTTCATGTGTAGAGACTTTTCTTGGAGTTAAACGCTAGCTTTTGTGCCAGTTTGGGCGTTTAACTCCCATTCTTGTGCCAGTTCCGGCGTTTAACACCGGGCAGTTTTGAGCTGATTTGGAACGCCAGTTTGGGCCATCAAATCTCGGGCAAAGTATGGACTATTATATATTGCTGGAAAGCCCAGGATGTCTACTTTCCAACGCCGTTGAGAGCTCGCCAATTGGGCTTCTGTATCTAAAGAAAATCCACTTCGAGTGCAGGGAGGTCAGAATCCAACAGCATCTGTAGTCCTTTTCAGCCTCTGAATCAGATTTTTGCTCAGGTCCCTCAATTTCAGCCAAAAAATACCTGAAATCACAGAAAAAACACACAAACTCATAGTAAAGTCTAGAAAAGTGAATTTTAACTAAAAACTAATAAAAATATAATAAAAACTAACTAAAACATACTAAAAACATACTAAAAACAATGCCAAAAAGCGTATAAATTATCCGCTCATCACTGAGCAAGCTTAGAGTGGATGTTCAGACCTTCAAAAAAAAAGATGGTGAATCCCTCTATGAAGCTTGGGAAAGATACATGCAGCTGACCAAAAGGTGTCCATCTGACATGTTTTCAGAATGGACCATATTAGATATATTCTATTATGGTCTATCTGAGTTTTCGATAATGCCACTGGACCATTCTGCAGGTGGATCCATTCACCTAAAGAAAACGCCTACAGAAGCTCAAAAACTTATTGACATGGTTGCAAATAACCACTTCATGTACACTTCTGAGAGGAATTCCGTGAATAATGGGATGTCTCAGAGGAAGGGAGTTCTTGAAATTGATGCTCTGAATGCCATATTGGCTCAGAATAAAGTGTTGACTCAGCAAGTCAACATGATCTCTCAAAGTCTGAATGGATGGCAAAATGCATCCAACAGTACTAAAGAGGCAGCTTCTGAAGAAGCTTATGATCCTGAGAACCCTGCAATGGCAGAGGTTAATTATATGGGTGAACCTTATGGAAACACCTATAACTCATCATGGAGAAATCATCCAAATTTCTCATGGAAGGATCAACAAAAGCCTCAACAAGGCTTTAATAATGGCAGAAGAAATAGGATCAGTAATAACAAGCCTTTTCCATCATCTTCTCAGCAATAGACAGAAAATTTTGAACAGAGCCCCTCTAATTTAGCAAACTTAGTCTCTGATCTGTCAAAAGCCACTCTAAGTTTCATGAGTGAAACAAGATCCTCCATCAGAAATTTGGAGGCACAAGTGGGCCAGCTGAGTAAGAAAGTCATTGAAACTCCTCCCAGTATTCTCCCAAGCAATACAGAAGAGAATCCAAAAGGAGAGTGCAAGGCCATTGATGTGATCAATATGGCCGAATGCACAAGGGAGGAGAAGGACGAAAATCCTAGTGAGGAGGACCTCCTGGGATGTCTCTCAAGAAAGAAGGAGTTTCCTATTAAGGATCCAAAGGAATCTGAGGCTCATATAGAGACCATAGAGATTCCATTAAATCTCCTTCTGCCATTCATGAGCTCTGAAGACTATTCTTCCTCTGAAGAGGATGAAGATGTGATTGGAGAGCAATATGCTTCCAAAACATCACTGCCCTCCAAGGGAGCACAACAATGAACCAAGCTTCCAAAACATCACTGCCCTGCCCTCCATAAGAGCGGAGCACAACTCTATGCCAAGGAACAAAGGAAGGAAACATTCTGCCCTGCCCTCTTCAAGAGCAATATCGGGCTCTCATGAAAAATAAATCAAAGGAAATTGTCTCCAAGGGCCACCCATGGGTTTCGAACCCAAGAACAAGAAGGAAAGAAGTAGTGCTCAAATACAAGGAAAACAAGCAAAAATTGGTTTGTTTTCAACCTCCAAGGATCGAACATAGCACCTTGAGGAAGCAAAGAACTAGGCGCTACTTTGGTGCCAAGAAACCTAAGGAAGAAATGCAACAAAAGCCATCCAGCAAGTTTCGAAGTTGGGACCTCACCCAATGGCAACATTGCCCTGCCCTCAACAAGGGTAGGGCAGCATTTCTTGGTGCACGGCCAGCGCACAAATTGGCACGGGCATGAGCACTTGGGCGCGCCAGCAGCGAGCACGCACGGGCAGGGAGGCAAGGCCGCACCATGACAATATTGCCCTGCCCTCCACAAGGGCAGGGTAGCATCCTGAATGCCTATCCCACACATGGCACGCAATATGCTTCATCATACAATTTCCCTGCTCTGCCCTCCACAAGGGCAGGGCAGCCTCTTGGAAGCTAATTTCTCATGGGCTGAAAATTGAATCAAAAATCCAACTTAATTCATTTCTTCACCAAATCAAAAAGCCCACTCAAAATTCTTAGATCCAAAATAGAAAGTGTATAAATAGGTGTTAGTTAAGATTAGAGTAGAGAGTTCCTTTTGGAGAGAGAGAGCTTAATTTCATTTTTGAATTTTCATCTTGAGAGCTCACTTTCCATTTTCTGTTTTCTGCAATTGGAGGAGAGAATTCATTTCTTCTACCTCTGATCTTTTGTTTCTTTTACTGGGTTTTGTTTGAGTCTTGAGTGTGAAGAATTGAGGAACTTCTGTCTCAATCTCCATTTAAGATCTCTTTGATTTTCCTACTGCATAATTAAGTTGAATTCAATTTCCTTTACTGCTGCAATCTTTAATTTCTCTTTAATTGCTTTGTGAACTTGGATCTAGGAAGGCAATTGAGATCTAGACTCTGCTATCTAGTCTCTGGAGCCCTGAGATCTAATTTTCTTTTTGGTTCTTCTGCTGAACCACTGCTGCAATTACATTTTCACTTTCTGTTTGAATTCTAGTTACTTTCAATTTATCTCTTGCTTGGTTAATGGTTGCAATTTAATTTCCCTTGCTTAAATTCTGAAATCCCAGTCCTCAATTCCCTTCTTCATTCAAGCAATTTATATTTCTTGCACTCTAAGTTACTGTAATTTTACATTTCTTGCACTTTAAGTTTCAGTTATTTAATTTCTTGTTCTTTAAGATTCAGCACCTTTACTTTCAGTTCTCTTTAATTTCTGAATTCATCCCTCTCCCTTTACTTTTCCTGCTATTTACTTACTGTTGGATACAAAATCACTCAACCAATACTTGATTCGCTTGACTAAATCAACCACTAAACTAAAATTGCTCAATCCTTCAATCCCTGTGGGATCGACCTCACTCCCGTGAGTTTTATTACTTGATGCGACCCGGTACACTTGCCGGTGAGTTTTGTGTTGGATTGTTTTCCAACCATCAAGTTTTTGGCGCCGTTGCCGGGGGTTGAATTAGATTGACAATGATTAAGTGAAGTGGAGATCTAGATTAAGCACTTTTTCTTTTCTGTTTCTTTAATTTTTAACTAACCCACTAACTGTTTGAATTTTTGCTTAAGCTAACTAAAACTTCACTCTAGCAATAGATTGAAGTGTCATTGGTTTTGTGTGTTTCTTGTGTTTTGTTTGTATGACAGATACAAGAAGAGCTATACCCACCTTTCATGAACAAGACGAACGAACCCTCAGGAGATTAAGAAGAGCTGAAAGGGGAAAAAACATTGTTGGAGAGGAGGAGTCAGAAGAAGAATTTCAAGACATGGAGGAACATTCAACCAATCCACCAGGAGGAGCAGCCAATGACAACAACAATCCTCCACAGAGGAGAGTTTTGGCCTCATACACATTTGCGAATCCAAGGCATTGTGGAAGCAGCATTTTAACTCCAAATGTTAATGCAAATAATTTTGAACTAAAGCCACAACTTATCACTTTAGTTCAAAATAATTGCTCATATGGAGGAGGACCACTTGAAGACCCCAATCAACACTTGTCTACTTTCCTAAGGATTTGTGACACTGTCAAAACTAATGGAGTGCATCCTGATAGCTACAAGCTACTGCTCTTTCCATTTTCTCTCAGAGATAAAGCTACCCAATGGTTGGAGTCTTTCCCAAGAGACAACATCAACAATTGGGATGATTTGGTAACCAAGTTCCTTGCCAAATTCTACTCACCTCAAAGGATCATTAGATTAAAGACTGAGGTACAAACATTCACACAAATGGAGGCTGAACCCATCTATGAGACATGGGAGAGATACAAGGCTCTGATCAGGAAATGTCCACCTAAAATGTTCACTGAGTGGGATAAGTTGCAGAATTTCTATGAAGGCCTAACATTGAAATCCCAGGAAGCACTTGATTATTCAGCTGGAGGCTCGTTACAACTCATGAAAACTGCAGAGGAAGCTCAAAATCTCATTGATATGGTGGCTAACAACTAGTATTTCTTTGCTCATCAAAGGCAACGCCAACCATCACAAAGGAGAGGAGTGATGGAGTTGGAAGGAGTGGATTCAATCCTAGCTCAGAACAAAATGATGCAGAAGCAAATTCAACAACAGTTTGAGCAAATGGCCAAAAGGATTGATAGCCTTCAAGTTGCAGCAGTAATACAAGCCAACCATCAACCACATGGGGGCAAAATGAAGAAACTCAAGAGGAGCAACAGCAAGAGCAAGTCCAGTATATGCACAACCAAAGTTCTGGGTCAAATGAGGTCTATGGTGACACTTACAACCCCTCTTGGAAGAATCACCCAAATCTCAGGTGGGGGGACAATCACAATCAAACCCAGCAGTCATGGCAAAGGAACTCCACTCAAAACAATTGGAAAAACACAAACCACAACAACCAAGCCTCCAACCAAAACACATACAGAAAACCACAAAACAACTACCCCAACTCCAACCATCACCCATCCAATACCTAATCCACTAACCAAAATACCTACCCTCAACCCTCAACATCCCATAATCAACCAATCTCACAAGACTCCCAAAGGATCACTAATCTGGAGATGCTCATGGAAAAGTGGATAAAGCAACAAGAGATGACAACAAGGAACCAGGAAGCCTCATTGAAGAACATGGAGAGGCAAATTGGATAAATCTCTAAACAGATCACCATTGAAAGACCATCAAGCTCTCTACCAAGTGACACCATTCCTAATCCAAGAGGGGAATGCAAAGAGATACAACTAAGGAGTGGAAAGATCCTGGTGAAAAATGAAGAAGCAACCAAAAAGCCAAGAGAAGGCGACGAGAAACAAGCTGAAGAAGAAAAAGCCAATGATAAAGATGCAACAGCAAGCAAGCAGCCTCATAATCAACCTCAAGAAAAAGAAAACAGACCACAAAATCTGAAGAAAGAAAAGAAGACCATGGAAGAACCAAACCCAAGACAACATCAAGTGGAGAAGAGCTTGACACCTCCACTGCCTTATCCCCAAAAATTCCACAAAGAGACTAAGGACCAACACTTCTCTAAATTTCTTGAGACTTTCAAGAAGTTAGAGATCAACATTCCCTTGGCTGAGGCACTGGAACAAATGCCCTTGTATGCCAAATTCTTAAAAGAACTCATCAACAAGAAAAGGAGTTGGAATGAGAAAGAGACTGTGCTGCTCACTGAAGAATGCAGTGCACTAATCAGGAAGGGGTTCCCTCCCAAACTTGAAGATCCAGGAAGTTTCTTCCTACCTTGCACCATTGGAAATCTATTCATTGACAAGGGGATGTGTGACTTAGGAGCAAGCGTAAATCTGATTCCATCCTCTTTAGTAAAGAAGCTTGGCATAGGAAAAGTGAAGCCAACACAAATGTCCTTAGAACTGGTGGATCAATCAGTGGTACATGCCAAAGGAGTGATTGAAAACCTTTTAGTTAAGGTCAACAAGTTCATTTTTCCTACAGACTTTGTGATCCTGGATTCAGCAGAAAAAGAGAATGACTCCATAATACTTGGTCGACCATTTTTAGCCACTGCTAGAGCCATCATAGATGTAGGGGAGGGAGAGCTAACCCTCAGGATGTATGAGGAAAGCATCACCCTGAAGGTGTTCCCAGAACCACAAATTGATGAAGAGACAAGCAAAACAAGTAGTGACTATTTTCCAGGGCAAACAATCATCAACACAGTAGAACAGAAGGATGAGCAGGTGCAAGGAGGAGAAGGAATTCAAAAAGAAGCTGGGATAATAAACAAGAAGGGAAACGTCACAACTAAAGCCACTGTTAAGGAAGAAAGACTGACAAGGAAAAGGAAGAAAAACAAGAAGAAAGTTTACAAAGGGTGGAAGAACAAAAAAATCCCAATTGAAGGATTTTCCAAAGGTGATAAGGTGCAATTAGTATATCAACAGTTGGGAGCAGAAGACCACTACACTGTTAACCAAGTACTCTCTCTCGAGCACATTGAAATAGAGCATCAAGACACACAAAGGAGGCTGACAGTGAGAGGGGACAAGCTCCGACATTCCAACCATCAACCACCCTAAGGGTGGATCAATGTCAAGCTAGTGACAATAAAAAAGCGCTTGTTGGGAGGCAACCTAACCTGAGGTAGTTTTCTTTTCTAGCTTATTTCAATAAAAAGGTTGAATAATTGGTCTATAGTACAAGGAGCTAAGTTTGGTGTTTCACACCAAAACAAGTTAAGGGAGAATGAATGATTTTAAGTTTGGTGTTCCACCAAAATCTATCTAAAAGCATACTCTCACCTTATGCAGAATGCTAGCTCCAGGAAATTAGACAATTCATTCAACCATCTAGTTATTTTCTAGTTTTTTTTTAATTCCATAACCTTTAGCAAGGACACAAGGTTTCACATATGGTTAACTTGTTGCATCAGAGGCAGTGGTAAGGAATTAAGTTTGGTGTTCCCACACCAAAATAAATCCAAAAGACATACTCAACTCATGCATACTAACCATTCACTTAAGGGCTTGAGATGCAAGCAACTTTTGAGAATTATGCAGAAAACTAGCCAACATTTGAAGACAATTTGCATTATGACTCAAAAGGGAGGCAACAGGAGGAAGAATGAAAAGCTGCAACTTAAAAGGTTGTATTTACACTTAATCCTTATTGTTGTGAAATGTTTTAATTCAGGAATTCTTGTATGTCTTGCTAAAGTGTTCATCTAGTTGCAAGTGAAGCTGTTTGATTAAGTATGCTAATATGCATAAATGCTTGTCATTCATCACTTAGCTTTGAATTTTGTTTTGTTTCCCATATGCTTGAATAAAAGAGAATTGTTTGAATCAGAAAGTAAATATCCAATGTTGCATAAGTTAGAATGGAAGTTAATGGTGGTATATGTGTCTGATTAAATGCATAACTCATGAAATAATTGCTGCATAATGTCATTTTTATTGAAGTGTGAGCTAGCTTGCTGTCATGAAGGTTCCTATCAGTAAAGAAAAAAATCCCTTGAGTACAAAATAAAACAGAAAGAAAAGGAAGTAGAAAAAGCCAATGTGGCAAGAAAAACAAAGAATAAAGATTGGACACCAATAGCTTGGACCCTAGGACACATGCCTGTGGTGTCCTTGTACTAGGATATGCTTGGACAAGTAAATTCTGAGGGGTATTTCAAAACCCTGCCACTTAGATCAACTGATTTGGGATGGCCAATTGAAAGTCCACAATAAAGAACAACCTAGATACAGAACATTTAGTTATCCAAAGAGATACTGGGCATCAATGATCCTAGGAGGAAATAGTGAGCCATGTGTCTGTGGTGGAAAGATGTTGAGTAAAAATAAAGCCAAAGGCTACTGCAACATTTGACACCAAGCCTTCTGGTGGACGAAATTGTGATCACTTGTTCTTTATACTTTAAGGATGTTTACTCTTAGGGCACTGTTTATTTTCTTTATTGGAATTCACAACTCCGTTCAACTAACCAGCAAGTGTACTGGGTCGTCCAAGTAATAAACCTTACGTGAGTAAGGGTCGAATCCACAGAGATTGTTGGTATGAAGCAAGCTATGGTCACCTTGTAAGTCTCAGTTAGGGAGATTAAACATGATACTTGATTAGATTCAAATAATAAAATAGGAATAATAAAAGGGATAGAATACTTATGTAGATTCATTGGTAGGAATTTCAGATAAGCGGAATGGAGGTGCTGTAGAGCTCAAGGACGCCTGCTCTCCTATTCCTTCTACTCAATCCTTCTTACTCCTTTCCATGGCAAGCTTTGTATAGGGGTTCACCATCAGCTGTGGCTACTTTCAATCCTCTCGGGGAAATATCCTATGCGGCTGTCACTCGCACAGCTAACCAGTCTGGAGGCATCACCCATGGTTGATGGCTACATCCCATCCTCGCAGTGAAAGCTAATGCTCACGCACTCTGTCACAGTACGGCCAATCACCGGTTGGTTCCCTCCCCTACTGGAATAGAATCCCTCTTTTGCGTCTGTCACTAACGCCCAGCAGGTTACAAGTTTGAAGCACGTCACAGTCATTCATTACCGGAATCCTACTCGGAATACCACAGACAAGGTTGGACTTTCCGGATCCTCATAAATGCCGCCATCTATCTAGCTTATACCACGAAGATTCTGTTGGGGAATCTAAGAGATACACATTCAAGCCTTGTTTGCATGTAGAACGGAAGTGGTTGTCAATCACGCGCGTTCATCAGTGAGAATGATAATGAGGGTTATCTAACTCATCACATTCATCATGTTCTTGGGTACGAATGAATATCTTGGAATAAGAATAAGAGAGATTTGAATAAAAGAAAATAAAATTGCATTGATACTTGAGGTACAGCAGAGCTCCACACCCTTAATCTATGGTGTGCAGAAACTCCACCGTTGAAAATACATAAGTAAAAGAGGTTCAGGCATGGCCGAATGGCCAGCCCCCTAAAACGTGATCAATGATCTCCTAAGATGAAGAATAAAACAAAACTGAGACCAAAGATATCTAATACATTAGTAAATCATCCTATTTATAATAAACTAGCTCGTAGGGTTTACATGAGTAAGTAATTGATGCATAAATCCACTTCCGGGGCCCACTTGGTGTATATTTGGGCTGAGCTTGATCATTCCACGGGCTGAGGCTTCTCTTGGAGTTGAACTTCGAGTTATGACGTGTTTTGGGCGTTCAACTCCGGATCATGACGTTTTTCTGGCGTTTAACTCCAGACAGCAGCATGAACTTGGCGTTTAACGCCAAGTTACGTCGTCAATCTTCGAATAAAGTATGGACTATTATATATTGCTGGAAAGCCCTGGATGTCTACTTTCCAACGCCGTTGAGAGCGCGCCAATTGGAGTTCTGTAGCTCCAGAAAATCCATTTCGAGTGCAGGGAGGTCAGATTCCAACAGCATCAGCAGTCCTTTTGTCAGCCTTCTTCAGAGTTTTGCTCAAATCCCTCAATTTCAGTCAGAATTTACCTGAAATCACAGAAAAACACACAAACTCATAGTAAAGTCCAGAAATGTGAAATTAACATAAAAACTAATGAAAACATCCCTAAAAGTAGCTTGAACTTACTAAAAATTACCTAAAAATAATGCCAAAAAGCGTATAAATTATCCGCTCATCACCTTCAAAGAAGAATAAGCTTGTTAAGTAAAAAAAAAAAAAAGAGGGGAAGAAAAGTTAGCAAGGGAGCAAGTAAAAAGTAGACCTTATAACAGCAAGCTTAGTAAGCCTTTGAGGAAAAGTGTATATTATGTAACAGCAAACAATAACTGAGTTATCATTATCTGCATAAAAACTCCATGAATCAAGTTCTGCTATATGCCTAATAAGGATATGTTGCTCTTCTTGTTCATTTCATTTCCTCTTAGTTTTGATGATTGCTTGGGGACAAGCAAGATCTAAGTTTGGTGTTGTGATGACAAGTCATCATATACCCATTTCTCAAGCTAATTTCACTTGTTTCACTAGTTTTTATGCACTTTCTTGCACCATAAGTAAGCAATTTAGAGTGGAATTGCACGTTTTATTTGAATCAAACAACCACCATTTAATTGATGCTAAATCATGAGGTTTAAGCTAAATTTAATTGATTTTTAATTGATTTATAAACCTTGTGAATTTAGTGATACTTTGATTGGTTGTTTTGATTATTTGAAGGTGAAGAAAAGAAGAAAAGAGTGAAGCGTGGCTTAAGAAAGCGTGGCCCAAGGAAGAAAAGAGTGTAGCGCATGGAAGGGAGGAAGCCACACTGCCCTCCAAGGGAGCACAACAATGAACCAAGCTTCGAAAACATCACTGCCTTGCCCTCCATAAGAGCGGAGCACAACTCTATGCCAAGGAACAAAGGAAGGAAACATTCTGCCCTGCCCTCTTCAAGAGCAATATCGGGTTCTCATGAAAAATAAATCAAAGGAAATTGTCTCCAAGTGCCACCCATGGGTTTCGAACCCAAGAACATGAAGGAAAGAAGTAGCGCTCAAATACAAGGAAAACAAGCAAAAATTGGTTTGTTTTCAACCTCCAAGGATCGAACATAGCACCTTGAGGAAGCAAAGAACTAGGCGCTACTTTGGTGCCAAGAAACCTAAGGAAGAAATGCAACAAAAGCCATCCAGCAAGTTTCGAACTTGGGACCTCACCCAATGGCAACATTGCCCTACCCTCCACAAGGGCAGGGTAGCATTTCTTGGTGCACGGCCAGCGCACAAATTGGCACGGTCATGAGCACTTGGGCGCGCCAACAGCAAGCACGCACGGGTAGGGAGGCAAGGCCGCACCATGACAACATTGCCCTGCCCTCCACAAGGGCAGGGCAGCCTCCTGGAAGCTAATTTCTCATGGGCTGAAAATTGAATCAAAAATCCAACTTAATTCATTTCTTCACCAAATCAAAAAGCCCACTCAAAATTCTTAGATCCAAAATAGAAAGTGTATAAATAGGTGTTAGTTAAGATTAGAGTAGAGAGTTCCTTTTGGAGAGAGAGCTTACTTTCATTTTTGAATTTTCATCTTGAGTGCTCACTTTTCATTTTCTGTTTTCTGCAATTGGAGGAGAGAATTCATTTCTTCTACCTCTGATCTTTTGTTTCTTTTACTGGGTTTTGTTTGAGTCTTGAGTGTGAAGAATTGAGGAACTTCTGTCTCAATCTTCATTTAAGATCTCTTTGATTTTCCTACTGCATAATTAAGTTGAATTCAATTTCCTTTACTGCTGCAATCTTTAATTTCTCTTTAATTGCTTTGTGAACTTGGATCTAGGAAGGCAATTGAGATCTAGACTCTGCTATCTAGTCTCTGGAGCCCTGAGATCTAATTCTCTTTTTGGTTCTTCTGCTGAACCACTGCTGCAATTACATTTTCACTTTCTGTTTGAATTCTAGTTACTTTCAATTCATCTCTTGCTTGGTTAATGGTTGCAATTTAATTTTCCTTGCTTAAATTCTGAAATCCCAGTCCTCAATTCCCTTCTTCATTCAAGAAATTTATATTTCTTACACTCTAAGTTACTGTAATTTTACATTTCTTGCACTTTAAGTTTCAGTCATTTAATTTCTTATTCTTTAAGATTCAGCACCTTTACTTTCAGTTCTCTTTAATTTCTGCAATTCATCCCTCTCCCTTTACTTTTCCTGCTATTTAATTACTGTTGGATACAAAATCACTCAACCAATACTTGATTCGCTTGACTAAATCAACCACTAAACTAAAATTGCTCAATCCTTCAATCCCTGTGGGATCGACCTCACTCCCGTGAGTTTTATTACTTGATGCGACCCGGTACACTTGCCGGTGAGTTTTGTGTTGGATCATTTTCCAACCATCACCTTGTACCATAGGCACCATGACCTTTGAAAAAGCTCTATGTGATCTGGGGTCAGGGATAAATCTTATGCCACTCTCTGTAATGGAGAAGCTGGGGATCATTGAGGTACAACCTGCCTTGTTCTCATTACAATTGGCAGACAAGTCATTAAGACAAGCTTATGGATTAGTAGAGGACGTGTTAGTAAAGGTTGAAGGCCTTTACATCCCTGCTGATTTCATAATCTTAGACACTAGGAAGGAAGAGGATGAATGCATCATCCTTAGAAGACCTTTCCTAGCCATGTGCTTGTGTCATGCAGGTCCAAGTGAAAAACTTGAGACTGAGTGGTTAAAGTCGTGATCCAAAGCAAAAAGAGTGTGCTTAAGAGCTCCGGACACCTTTGACTGGGGACTCTAGCAAAGCTGAGTCACAATCTGAAAAGGTTCACCCAGTCATGTGTCTGTGGCATTTATGTATCCGGTGGTAATACTGGAAAACAAAGTGCTTAGGGCCACGGCCAAGACTCATAAGTAGCTGTGTTCAAGAATCAACATACTTAACTAGGAAAGTCAGTAACACTATCTGAAATTCTAAGTTCCTAGAGAAGCCAATCATTCTGAACTTCAAAGGAAAAAGTGAGATGCCAAAACTGTTCAGAAGCAAAAAGCTACAAGTCCCGCTCATCTAATTAGAATTAATATTCATTGATATTTTGGAATTTATAGTAAATTCTCTTCTTTTTTATCCTAATTGATTTTCAAGTTGCTTGGGGACAAGCAACAATTTAAGTTTGGTGTTGTGATGAGCGGATAATTTATACGCTTTTTGGCATTATTTTTAGGTAGGTTTTAGTAAGTTCAAGCTACTTTTAGGGATGTTTTCATTAGTTTTTATGTTAAATTCACAATTCTGGACTTCACGATGAGTTTGTGTGTTTTTCTGTGATTTCAGGTAATTTCTGGCTGAAATTGAGGGACTTGAGCAAAACTCTGATAGGAGGCTGACAAAGGACTGCTGATGCTGTTGGAATCTGACCTCCCTACACTCGAAATAGATTTTCTGGAGCTACAGAATTCCAAATGGCGCGCTCTCAATGGCTTTGGAAAGTAGACATCCAGAGCTTTCCAGCAATATATAATAGTCTATACTTTATTTGGGAATTGACGACGTAAACTGGCGCTCAACACCAGTTCCATGCTGCTGTCTGGAGTAAAACGCCAGAAACACGTCACGACCCGGAGTTGAACGCCCAAAACACGTTACAACTTGGCGTTCAACTCCAAAAGAAGCCTCAGCTCGTGGATAGATCAAGCTCTGCCCAAACACACACCAAGTGGGCCCCGGAAGTGGATTTATGCATCAATTACTTACTCATGTAAACCCTAGTAGCTAGTCTAGTATAAATAGGATAATTTACTATTGTATTAGACATCTTTGGTCTCAGTTTTGTTTTATTCTTCATCTTAAAAGACTATTGATCACGTTTTGTGGGGCTGGCCATTTGGCCATGCCTGAACCTTTCACTTATGTATTTTCAACGGTGGAGTTTCTACACACCATAGATTAAGGGTGTGGAGCTCTGCTGTACCTCAAGCTTTAATATAATTACTACTCTTTTCCTATAAATTTCATTTATTCTTGTTCTAAGATATTCGTTGCACTTCAACTTGATGAATGTGATGATCCGTGACACTCATCATCATTCTCACCTATGAACGTGCGTGATTGACAACCACTTCCGTTCTACCTTAGGCCGGACGCGTATCTCTTGGATTCCTTAATCAGAATCTTCGTGGTATAAGCTAGAATTGATGGCGGCATTCATGGGAATCCGGAAGGTCTAACTTTGTCTGTGGTATTCCGAGTAGGATTCCGGAATTGAATGACTGTGATGAGCTTCAAACTCCTGAAGGCTGGGCGTTAGTGACAGACGCAAAAGAATCAAGGGATTCTATTCCAACTTGATTGAGAACCGACAGATGATTAGCCGTGCTGTGACAGAGCATTTTGACCTTTTTCACTGAGAGGATGGGATGTAGCCATTGACAACGGTGATGCCCTACATACAGCTTGCCATGGAAAGGAGTAAGAGGGATTGAAGGAAGAAGTAGGAAAGTAGAAAAAGAAAAGGCACAGTATCTCCATACGCTTATCTGAAATCCCCACTATTAATTTACATAAGTATTTTTATCCCTTTATTTTATTTATCTCTTAAATATCTAATCCAATTACATTTGACTCTACCTGACTGGGATTTACAAGATGACCATAGCTTGCTTCATACCAACAATCTCTGTGGGATCGACCCTTACTCACGTAAGGTTTATTACTTGGATGACCCAGTACACTTGCTGGTTAGTTGAACGGAGTTGTGTCCACACATAGTAAAGGGCTATTATCTCGAATTAAATTTCATACAAGTACAAAGAGTACGAATCACAATTTCGTCCACCACGTTCAACGCCAGGTTTTTGCCTCTTTTATGGCTTTGAACGCCCAGCTTCTGCTCCCTGGCTGGCGTTCAATGCCAGCAATGCTACTTTTCTTGGGCGTTGAATGCCTATTAGGGATACCTTGTGTGGAGTTGAATGCCAACTTGGCTACTCTCTTTGGGCGTTGAATGCCCATTCTTGCCCCTTGTTTGGTGTTCAATGCTAGCAAGGTACCTGCTCCAGGGTGTTCTATTTCTTGTTCTTACTGTCTCTGATTTTGTTCTAACTACTGCACATGATCACAAACTTAAAGAAATAATTATGTAAAATAAACTTAAAGGAAAATAGAAATAACTAATTATGGTTGGGTTACCTCCCAAGAAGCGCTTCTTTAACGTCACTAGCTTGACGTATAGCTCCTTACAGAGATGGATAGGGGCTCAGAATTTCGCCCATTACAATGAACTTCTTGCCTATGCTCTTATGGATGAGTTCCACATGTTCTAGAGATAGGATCTTGTTCACAGTATGTGGAATGACTGGGTTGTCAGTGAAGACAACTCTCATACCAGGTGAGAGGCCTTCAATGGGGATTTTCTTGTCCCTCCAGCCTTTAGATACCTTCATCTTAGTACCTTTGTTCTCGATACCTGATGATGGCTGCCCAACACCAACCTTAGAATTGGTGTCTAGGGGTTCTGCATAGCTTTACACTGAGAGAGAGGGTTGGAACACTAAGTGTTGCACAATTGTCTATCTTTTGTCAGAGGGAGAGTTAGGGTTAGGTATCTTGAATATGATACAGTTCTCATGCAATTGCAGGACTAGCTCTCCTTTTGCTACATCAATGATGGCATTAACAGTGGCTAGGAAAGGTCTTCCAAGGATTATGGATTCATCCTTGTCCTCTCTAGTATCCAAGATTATAAAATCTGCAAGGATGTAAAGGTTCTCAACCTTTACTAAGACATCCTGTACCAGACTATATGCCTTTTTTATTGACTTGTCTGCCATCTCTAGTGAGATTCTTGCACTTTATACCTCAAAAATTCCCAGCCTCTCCATTACAGAGAGTGGCATAAGGTTTATGCTTGACCCTAGGTCACAAAGAGCCTTCTCAAAGGTAATGGTACCTATGGTCATGGAATTAGAAAGTGTCTGGGATCGGCAGCTTCTTAGGTAGTTTCTTCTGAACCAAGGCTTTGAGTTCCTTGGTGAGTACTAGAGGTTCTTCCTCTAATGTCTCTGTTCCAAATAATTTGGCATTTAGCTTCATCAGAATTCTTAGGTACCGGGCAACTTGGTCTTTCCTAGTTTCCTCTTGCTCATCAGAGAAGAAGTGATCCTCATAATCCATAATTTGCAACAAGGCATTCAATGGAACCTCTATGGTCTGCTCATGAGCCTTAGTTGCCTTCAGTTCTTCAATAGGGAAGTGTTTTGTGGGCATTGAACGCCCTGCTACCCCATTACTGGCGTTCAACGCCAGCTGTTGTACCACTTTGGGAGTTGAATGCCCAGTAAGGACTCCCTTACTGGCGTTCAACACCAGGGATGGCTCCTCTTTGGGCGTTGAATGCCTAATAAGGACTCTCTTACTAGTGTTCAACACTAGAGCATCCCCTTCAGATTCGGCCTCAGCTTCTATAGTGATGGCCTTGCACTCTTCTCTTGGGTTTACTTCAGTGTTACTTTGGAGAGTGTTAGGAGGGATCTTAAGGATTCTCTTGCTCAGCTGACCAACTTGTACCTCCAAATTTCTGATAGAGGACCTAGTTTCTGTTATGAAACTGTGAGTTGTCTTAAAGAGTTGAGAGACTTTGGTTGCTAAGTTAGAGAGCCTCTGCTTAGAAGTCTCTATATGTTGCTGAGAAGATGGGAATGGTTTATTACTGTTAAACCTATTCTAGTTTCTTCCACCTTGATTATTATTGAAGCCTTGCTGAGGCTTCTGTTGATCCTTCCATGAGAAATTAGGATGATTTTTCTATAAGGAGTTGTAGGTGTTTCTATAGGGTTCTTCCATGTAATTCACTTCTTCCATAGTGGGTTGATCTGGATCATATACATCTCCATCATAGGAGGTGTCTTGAGTGCTGCCTGCTGCAGCTTACATTCCAGTCAAATGGTGAGAGATCATATTGACTTGTTGAGTCAAAATCTTGTTATGAGCCAATATGACATTCAGAGTGTCAACCTCCAAGACTCCTTTCTTCTGAGCTACCCCATTGTAAACCTCCAAGACTCCTTTCTTCTGAGCTACCCCATTGTTCACAGGGTTTCTCTTAGAAGTGTGCATGAATTGGTTGTTTGTAACCATTTCAATGAGTTCCTGTGCCTCTTCAGGCGTTTTCTTCAAGTGGAGTGATCCACCAGTAGAATGGTCCAAGGACATCTTGGACATCTCAGATAGACCATCATAGAAGATACCTAGGATAGCCCACTTTGAGAGCATGTAAGGAGAACATCTGCTGATCAGTTGCTTGTATCTTTTTCAAGCTTCGTAGAGGGATTCACCCTTTTTTGTCTGAAAGTTTGAACTTCCACCTTGTGCTTGCTCATCTTCTGAGGTGGAAAGAACTTGGCCAAGAAAGCATTGACCAACTTTTTCCAAGAGTCTAGGCTTTTCTTAGGTTGAGAATCTAACCATATCCTAGCTCTGTCTCTAACAGTAAATGGGAAAAGCATAAGCCTGTAGACCTCAGGATCCACTCCATTGGTCTTAATAGTATCACAGATTTGCAAGTCCATGAAATTTGCAATTTTGTTGCCTTAGAGAGACTAACTGAGGCTTAAGCTCAAAGTTATTTTGCTCTAATGGTAGGTATAGAGATGCTTGTTCCATAGAAGTTAGAGGTGGGTGCAGTGAAGTCACCAAGAACCTTCCTTGCGTCTCCTTCACTGATGAGCGGATATTTTAAACACTTTTTGACATCATTTTCATATAGCGTTTTGTTATGTTTTGTTTACGTTTTGGCAAGTTTTCATAGGTTTTAGTGCAAAATTTATATTTTTGGATTCTACTTTGAGTTTGTGTATTTTTATGCAATTTAAGGTATTTTCTGGATGAAATTGAGGAGCGGGAGCAAAAGTCTGATTCAGAGGCAGAGAAAGTACTGCAGATGCTGTCAAGATCTGACCTCTATGCACTCAAAGGAGCTTTTCTGGAGCTACACAAGTCCAAATGGCAAGCTCTCACCGGCTATGGAAAGCTAACATTCAGCACTTTTCAGAAATATATAATAGTTTATACTTTTTTCAGAATTAAAGGCCCAAAATTGGCGTTCAACACTAGCCACCAACCCTATTTTGGCGTCCAACGCCCAAAAAGGGGACCCTAGCCAGCGTTCAAATCCCCTAGGGAGTCCTAGTACGTGGCTTACTCTTTTTCTCAGCCCAAACACTCACCAAGTGGGCCTCAGAAGTGGATTTTCGCACTAATAGACTAGTTTATCATATTTTTGTAATCCTTAGTCATTAGGTTAGTATTTATAGGAGAAGATCAACCATGTTTAAGATCTCTGTCCGGCATATCTTATTTTCGAATACTATTATGTACAGTATAAGCCACTAAACCTCCTAGGTTAAGGTTAGGAGCTCTGCTGAGTTTTATGATTTAATAAAAGCACTACTATTCTATTTCAATTCATGTTTAATTCTCTCCTAAGATGTATCTTCGTTCTTCAACCTTATGAATGAGGTAAACCGTCAAAAGTTATCTCTATTCTACATGGGTTTAGCAAGCGTCTTTCATCAGATATCAATGAACCACTAGCTTGAGGATACATCTCTTAGACAGCTAATCCACGACTTCGTTGGGGACTTCTCGCAACATCAGTTCAGCCAAGGTATGGGGAGATTAGGGTCTTTATGGTAAAGGATAGAATCTAGGCACAGCATCCTCTGATCTGGAAGATTTGACCTTGTTTGTGGCGTTTTGAGTAGGATCACCAACGGGATGAACTGCAGGAGCTTCACCCTCATTCAGACTAGATGCACACTAAATCTGGTGTTCAGCCTAGAGGAATATTGGCAGCCGCTCAAACCAGTGTTGATCACTTATAGCCTACCATAGAAGAAATCATTCACAGTTGGAGTAGACAATAAGAAAGGATTGATCTAGAAGAATAAAGCATTTCCAAAGCTTTAACCATCTTCTTATCATTGAATCCACATTTATTGAGTAACGTTTTATTAATTTTACTTTGATGTGCTTTAAACAATCAAACAACTTTTCTATCCGCCTAACTAAGATTTACAAGGTGTCTATAGCTTGATTCAAGCTAACAATCACTTGGACGACCCAGTGCACTTGCTGGTTCAGTTGTATGGAGTGTGGGAATCCGTGCACCAAGTTCTTGGCACCGTTGCCGGGAATTATTCGAGTTTGAATAAACTAACGGATTATCTTGTTGCTTAGATTAGGTATTGTTTTTAATTTTATTTGAGTCTTTTATTTTCTTTTTCGAAAAATATAAAAAAAATAAAAAATTTTTCAAAAATCTTTTCCTTTATTTATTAATCTTTATCTTTTGTTTGAGTCTTTTGTTCTTCTTCTTGTTAGAGTTTGAACTTTCTTGACTTTTTTTTCAAAAATTTCCAAAAATAGTGTCTTTTGTTTGAGTCTTGTGTCAATCTTTAAGTTTGGTGTCCATTACATGTTCTTTAATTGCTTTGAATTTTTCGAGTTTGTTCTTGGTGTTCTTCTTGATCTTCAAATTGTTCTTGTTTTTCTTTTTGTTTTGATCTTTAAAATTTTTAAGTTTGGTATCTTTAGGTTAAGATTTTTGAAACTTAGTGTCTTTAGATCTAAAAATTTTAAGTTTGGTGTCATTTAGTTGTTTTTCTCTTTCTATATTAATTCAAAAAAATAAAAAATATCTTTTCTATCTTTTTACTTTAATTTTCGAAAATTGCAACAAAATTTTCAAATTTTAATTTCAAAATAATTATTTTATCTTAGTTTTAAATTTCAAATTCAAATCTTTTCAATATCAAATATTTTCAAAATCATATATTTTTCAAATCATTATTTTATCTTTTTATCTTTCCTTAAAATTAAAAAATGTTATCTTATCTTAATTCAAATTTTAAAATTCAATTTCAAAATTTAAAATTTAAAATTTAAAATTTCAAGTTTCAAAATCAAATCTTTTTTAAAAATCAAATTTCAAATCTTATCCTCACCCCCAACAATGGAGCTTAGAGACTCGTGCCGTCAAAAAGTACAAAGTTCAGATCTAAAAATGTCATGAGGTACAAAATAAATCTCTAAAAGTTGTTTAAATACTAAATTAGTAACCTAGGTTTACAGAAAATGAGTAAACTGAGATAGATAGTGCAGAAATCCACTTCTGGGGCCCACTTGGCGTGTACTGGGGCTGAGCTTTGAGCTTTACTTGTGCATAGGCTGTTTCTGGAGTTAAACGCCAGGTTGTAACCTGTTTCTGGCATTTAATGCCAGAATGGAACATGGAACTGGCATCAAACGCCAGTTTACGTCATTTATCTTTGAGCAAAGTATGGACCATTATATATTGCTGGAAAGCCCTGGATGTCTACTTTCCAACGCAATTAAGAGCGCGCCAATTGGACTTCTATAGCTCCAGAAAATCTATTCCGAGTGCAAGGAGGTCAGAATCCAACAGCATAAGTAGTCCTTTTTCAACCTGAGTCAGATTTTTGCTCATATCCTTCAATTTCAGCCAGAAAATATCTGAAATCACAGAAAAACACACGAACTCATAGTATAATCCAGAAATATAAATTTTACCTAAAAACTAATAAAAATATACTAAAAACTAACTAAAACATACTAAAAACTACATGAAATTACCCCCAAAAAGCGTATAAAATATCCGCTCATCACAATACCAAACTTAAACTATTGCTTGTCCCCAAGCAACTAGATAAATAAAATAGGATAAAGAGAAATAAAGAAGCAATAATATCTCAGATTTTTAAGTGAAGCTCAGATTCTAATTAGATGAGCGGGGCTAGTAGGTTTTTGCTTCCAAACAGTTTTGGCATCTCACTTTATCGTTTGAAATTCAGAATGATTGGCATCCATAGGAACTCAGAATTCCGATAATGTTATTGGTTCTCCTATTTCATTATATTGATTCTTGAACACAGTTACTTATGAGTCTTGGCTGTAACCCTAAGCATTTTGTTTTCCAATATTACCACCTGATACATAAATGCCACAGACACCTAATTGGGTTAACCTTTTCAGATTGTGACTCAGCTTTGCTAAAGTCCCCAGTTAGAGGTGTCCAGAGTTCTTAGGCACACTCTTTTGCTTTGGATCACGACTTTAACCACTCGGTCTCATGTTTTTCGCCTGGACCTTCATGACACAAGCACATGGTTAGGGACAGCTTGATTTAGCCACTTAGGCCAGGATTTTATTCCTTCTAGGCCCTCCTTTCCATTGATGCTCAAAGCCTTGGATCCTTTTTGCCCTTGCCTTTTGGTTTAAAGGGCTATTGGCTTTTTGGCTTTTTCTGCTTCTCTTTTTTTTTTCACTGCTTTTTCTTGCTTCAAGAATCAATTTCATAATTTTTCAGATCATCAATAACATTTCTCTTGTTCATCATTCCTTCAAGAGCCAACAGATTTAACATCCATAAACTCCACCATCAAAATTATGCACTGTTCAGGCATTCATTAAGAAAACAAAAAGTATTGCCACCACATATAAATAATTTGAATTTTTCTTATTAAAAACTTGAAAAAATATTGCCTCCTTATTCTAAAAATATGCTATTTTATTCATGTTTGATGATGACGAGAAAAATAAATTATAGCTTAATTGGAGATAAAATCAAAATAAATATACTAATTACTACTACTCATATATAACTTCTAAGGTAAATTCCTAATAAGAACAATTATCATAGAGTTAAGGCTAAGATTAGGACTCAACAACCTTTATTTTGGGAGGTGGATGCTCCTTTAGTCTGTGGGGTGCTTGGCCCTTCAAGAGATAGCTTCTGATGCTTTAGTTCCTTCAGTTTGCATCCTTGCTGTTCTTGTTCCCAAAGCAGTTTGCAAAGCATGATATTTTGATTTTTCTGTTCTTCCTTTAGTTGGTCCATAGCTTCTTGCAACTTGGTAACAAATGCTTCAAGACGCTCCCAGTATTTAATTTGAGGTATTTCTGGGAGGAACTCCTGTGCTTTCCTCTTGATGGGGTCGTCCTGCACTTGTTGTCCTTCCATTGATTTTTTGGTGATTGGTTGCTCAACTGAGATATACTCATTTACTCCCATCTTTACCCCAGCATCTTTACATAGCATAGAGATTAAGCTTGGATAAGCCAATTTGGCATCTTTAGAGTTCTTGTTTGCAATTGTGTAAAGTTCACAAGAAATCAGCTAATGAACTTCCACTTCTTTTCCCAATATAATGCAATGGATCATTACTGCTCTTTTGATGGTGACTTCAGAGTGGTTGCTAGTGGGCAGTATAGAACGCCCAATAAAGTCCAGCCAGCCTCTGGCGACTGGTTTGAGATCTCCTCTCTTGAGTTGGTTTGGGACACCCTTTGTGTTGGTTGTCCACTTGGTTCCAGGGAGGCATATGTCCTCTAGAATTGTGTCCAAGCTCTTATTTGTTCTCATCATTCTCCTATTAAAGGAGTCTGGGTCATCTTGCAGTTGAGACAGCATGAAGATCTCTCTTATTTTGTCAGGGTGGAGGTGAACAATCTTCTCTCTGACCAGAGTTCGATAGTCATAGAAGGTAGTTCCAGCTATTCTCTACTTGTCTGTTTGCCACAGATTAGAGTAGAATTCCTGAACCATGTTTCTTCCCACCTTTGTTTCAGGATTAGCTAGGATTTCCCATCTCCTGTTTCAAATTTGCTCTTGGATCTCCGGATATTCGTCTTCTTTCAGATCGAATTTAACTTCCGGGATCACTGACCTTAGACCCATTATTTTGTAGTAATGGTCTGAATGTTCTTTGGTTAAGAACTTCCCTTGATTCCAAAGTGGTTTGGAAATATTCTCTTTCTTGCCTCTTGGAGTGGTTTGTTTTCCCTTAGGAGCCATGATCTTAGTGAGTGTTGGCTTAGTGATCACGGATAAACACACCAAACTTAGAGGTTTGCTTGTCCTCAAGCAAAAGAAAGGAAAGGAGAAGGATAGAGGGAGAGCCAAGTTCGAATTGTGGAGGAGAGGAGTGAGGCCAAATGCGGATTTAAAGGGAAGGGGGTGGGTTTTCGAAAATTTTTTAAGAAGATAGGATAGAAGATATGATTTGTAAAAGATAAGTATGATAGGAAAAAGATGTAATTTAAAATTGAAAAGATATGAAAGATATTTGAAAAAGATAAATCTGAATTTTGAAAAGAAGATATGATGAGTTTAAAAAGATTTGAGAAGAATTTAAAAAGATTTGAAAAGAATTCAAAAAAAGATAAATGAGTTTTGAAAAAGGTTTGAGAAGATATTGAAGAAAAATTAAGAAATATGTTTAGGATTAGAAATTTTTCAAAATTGAAGTTGAAAGATGAAAGTTTGTAATATGTTTATGCAAGAAATCATGAATTGAGACATGAAAAATGGAAAAAATTTAAAATGAAAACGAAGTTACCTTCTCCCCACAATCCTGGCATTAAACGCCCAACCGCTGCATGTTTTGGGCGTTTAATGCTCATTTGTAGCTTCTCCTGGGCATTTAACGCCCAGCTGTAGCTTCTGGCTGGTGTTAAATGCCAGAAAATCCTTTATCACTGGGCATTTTTCTGAACGCCCAGGATGCTGCAAATTTGGCGTTAAATGCCCAGAATGGTATCCATTCTGGCGTTTAACGCCCAAATGGCTATCCCTACTGGCGTTAAATGCCAGCAGATGCTTCTTTTGGGCGTTTAACGCCCAAAACAGCTTTTACTGGCGTTTTCACACCAGTGAGCTTCTTTTTGCTGTTTTATCCTCTGAATCCTTCTGTAACTCTGTGAACTCATGCAATTGATACTTTACCTTAAAGATAATTAATATGAACCATTAAATTTATCATTCAATTAACAAATAAGCTTTGTTAATGGCTGGGTTGCCTCCTAGCAAGCACTTCTTTATTGTCTTTAGCTGGACTATTACTGAGCTTTAATCAAGTCTCAGTTTTGAGCATTCTTGCTCAAAATTGCTTTCAAGATAATGTTTGACTCTCTGTCCATTAACAATGAATTTTTTGTTAGAGTCATTATCCTAAAGCTCTACATATCCATATGGTGACACACCTGTAATCACATATGGTCTTCTCCACTAGGATTTCAACTTTCCAGGGAATAATCTGAGTCTAGAGTTAAACAGCAGAACTTTCTGCCCTGGCTCAGAGACTCTGGATGATAGCTTCTAATCATGCCATCTTTTTGCTTTCTCTTTGTAAATTTTTGCATTTTCGAAAGCATTGAGTCTGAATTCCTCTAACTCATTTAACTGGAGCAATCGTTTTTCTCCAGCTAACTTGGCATCAAGGTTTAGGAATCTAGTTGCCCAGTAGGCCTTGTGTTCCAGTTACACTGGCAAGTGACAGGCTTTTCCATACACAAGCTGGTATGGAGAGGTCCCTATAGGAGTCTTGAATGCTGTTCTGTATGCCCACAGAGCATCATCCAAGCTTCTTGCCCAATCCCTTCTACGGTTAATCACAGTCTGTTCCAGGATTCTTTTAAGTTCTCTATTAGAGACTTCAGCTTGCCCATTTGCCTGTGGATGATATGGAGTTACCACCCTATGGCTAACTCCATATCGAACCATAGCAGAGTAAAGCTGTTTATTGTAGAAATGAGCGCCCCATCACTGATTAGTACTCTAGGGACACCAAATCTGTTGAAGATGTGTTTCTGGAGGAATTTCAGCACTGTCTTAGTATCATTAGTGGGTGTTGCAATAGCCTCTACCCATTTGGATACATAATCCACTGCCATCGGAATATAAGTGTTTGAGTATGATGGTGGGAAAGGCCCTATGAAGTCAATACCCCATACATCAAACAATTCAATCTCCAAGATCCCTTATTGAGGCATGACATAACCGTGACGCAGATTGCCAGATCTTTGGCAACTGTCACAATTACGTACAAACTCTCGGGAGTCTTTATAGAAAGTAGGACAGTAGAAGCCACATTGGAGGACTCTTGTGGCTGTTCGCTCACTTCCAAAATGTCCTCTATACTGTGATCCATGGTAATGCCAGAGGATCTTCTATTCTTCTTCTTTAGGCACACATCTACAGATTACTCCGTTTGCACATCTCTTGAAGAGATATGGTTCATCCCACATATAGTATTTTGCATCCGAGATCAATTTCTTTGATTGCTGCCTACTATACTCTTTGGGCATGAATCTCACAGCCTTGTGGTTTGCAATATCTGCAAACCATGGTACTTCCTGGATGGCAAAGAGTTGCTCATCCGAAAAGTTTTCAGAGATCTCAGTAAGAGGGGGGGACTCCCCTTCTACTGGTTCTATTCGGGACAGGTGATCTGCTACTTGGTTCTCTGTCCCTTTTCTGTCTCTTATTTCTATATCAAACTCTTGCAGAAGCAACACCCATCTTATAAGTCTGGGTTTTGAATCTTGCTTTGTAAGTAGATATTTAAGAGCAGCATGGTCAGTGTACACAATCACTTTTGATCCTACTAAATAAGATCTGAACTTGTCAATGGCGTAAACCACTGCAAGTAGCTCTTTTTCTGTGGTTGTGTAGTTCTTCTGTGCGTCATTTAAAACACGACTGGCATAATAAATGACGTGCAGAAGCTTGTCATGCCTTTGTCCCAACACTGCACCAATGGCATGGTCACTGGCATCAAATATGAGTTCAAATGGTAATGTCCAGTCTAGTGCAGAGATGACTGGTGGTGTGACCAGCTTAGCTTTCAGAGTCTCAAACGCCTGCAGACACTCCTTATCAAAGATAAATGACGTGTCAGCAGCTAGCAGAGTACTCAGAGGTTTTGCAATTTTTGAAAAATCTTTTATAAACCTCCTATAGAATCCTGCATGCCCTAGAAAGCTTCTGATTGCCTTAACATTGGTAGGTGGTGGTAAGTTTTCAATTACCTCTACCTTAGCTTGATCCACCTCTATTCCCTTGTTCGAAATTTTGTGCCCAAGGACAATTCCTTCAGTCACCATAAAGTGACATTTCTCCCAGTTTAAAACCAGGTTAGTCTCTTGGTACCTCTTTAGAACAAGTGCTAGATGGTCAAGACAGGCACTGAATGAGTCTCTAAATACTGAAAAGTCATCCATGAAGATAGAGAGCATGCACCTTTGAAAGGTTGCAGGTACATTGCACAGACCAAATGGCATCCTTCTGTATGCAAATACTCCAGATGGACATGTGAATGTTGTTTTCTCTTGATTCTGGGGATCTACTGCAATTTGATTATAACCTGAATATCCATCCAGAAAGCAGTAGTAATCATGACCTGCTAGTCTTTCTAGCATCTGGTCTATGAATGGTAAAGGAAAATGATCATTTCTGGTAGCTGTATTGAGCCTTCTGTAATCAATACACATACGCCACCCTGTAACTGTTCTTATAGGAACCCGTTCATTTTTTCCATTATGAACCACTGTCATTGATGAGCAGATATTTTATACGCTTTTTGGGGGTAATTTCATGTAGATTTTAGCATGTTTTAATTAGTTTTTAATAGAATTTTATTAGTTTTTAAGAAAAAAATCTTATTTCTGGACTTTACTATGAGTTTGTGTGTTTTTCTGTGATTTCAGGTATTTTCTGGCTGAAATTGAGGGAGCTGAGCAAAAATCTGATTTAGGCTGAAAAAGGACTGCTGATGCTGTTGGATTCTGACCTCCCTGCACTCGGAATGGATTTTTTGGAGGTATAGGAGTCCAATTGGCGCGTTCTTAATTGGGTTGGAAAGTAGACATCCAGGGCTTTCCAACAATATATAATAGTCTATACTTTGCGCAAAGATAGATGACATAAACTGGCATTCAACGTCAGTTCCATGTTGCAGTTTGGCGTCCAGCGCCAGAAACAGGTTACAAGTTGGAGTTCAACGCCAAAAACACGTTACAACCTGACGTTCAACTCCAGAAACAGCCCAAGCACGTGAGAAGCTTAAGTCTCAGCCCCAGCACACACCAAGTGGACCCCAGAAGTGGATTTCTGCACCAATTATCTTAGTTTACTCATTTTCTGTAAACCTAGGTTACTAGTTTAGTATTTAAACAACTTTTAGAGACTTATTTTGTATCTCATGACATTTTTAGATCTGAATTTTTATACTCTTTGACGGCATGAGTCTCTAAACACCATTGTTGGGGGTGAGGAGCTCTGCAGCGTCTCGATGAATTAATGCAATTATTTATGTTTTTCCATTCAAACATGCGTGTTCCTATCTAAGATGTTCATTCGCGCTTAACTATGGAGAAGGTGGTGATCAGTGACACTCATCACCTTCCTCAATCCATGAATGTGTGTCTGACAATCAGCTCCGTTCTACATCAGATTGAATGAGTATCTCTTAGATTCCTTAATCAGAATCTTCGTGGTATAAGCTAGAACTGATGGCGGCATTCGTGAGAATCCGGAAAGTCTAAACCTTGTCTGTGGTATTCCGAGTAGGATTCTGGGATTGGATGACTGTGACGAGCTTCAAACTCACGAGTGTTGGGCGTGATGACAAACGCAAAAGAATCAATGGATTCTATTCCGACACGATCGAGAACCAACAGCTGATTAGCCGTGCTGTGACAGAGCATTTGGACCATTTTCACTAAGAGGATGGGAAGTAGCCATTGACAACGTTGACACCCTATATAGAGCTTGCCATGGAAGGAACTTTGCACTTTTGCATGAGAAGAATATTACATTACAAGAATTCGGAAGACAAAGCATCTCCAAAACTCCAACATATTCTCCATTATTGCACAACAAGTAATTATTTCACACTTTTCTATTTTTTTTAGTAATTCAAACTGATAATCATAATTGATCTCCTGACTAAGAATAATAAAATAAACATAGCTTGCTTCAAATCAACAATCTCCGTGGGATTCGACCCTTACTCACGTAAGGTATTACTTGGACGACCCAGTGCACTTGCTGGTTAGTTGTGCGGATTGCAAAAGTGTGATTGCAATTTCGTGCACCAAGTTTTTGGCGCCGTTGCCGGGGATTGTTCGAGTTTGAACAACTAAAGGTTTATTTTGTTGCTTAGATTAGGAATAGAGTATTGATGTTATAGAGTCATTAAATTTGAGTCCTTTAATTTCTCTTTAAAATTTTTTTTTCAAAAATATTACTTTTTCTTATTAATTTCTAATTTTTATTTTCGTGAGTTAGTGTCTTGTTCTAAGTTTGGTGTCAATTGCATATTTTATATTTTCCTTTTAAATTTTCGAATTGGTGTTCTTTGATCTTTAAGTTCTTGTTTATTTTTCTTGTTTGATTTTTAGTTTTTCTTGTTCTGTGTCTTTTCTTATTTTTCTTGTTCTATTCCAAAGCATTAGTCTTCCAAAAGGAATATATAAATATATACCTCTTCAAAACAAGTGTTACCTTTACTGCCCAATTGGCTAGAGCGTTGGTCTATGTTCTTGGTAATTGGGTATCCTCTTTTTAAAATCTTTTTCAAAAATAATTTTTCTTTGATTGAATCTTGTGCCAAATTTTAAGTTTGGTGTTTTATTGTTAATCTTTTTTATAATTTTCGAAAATTTTATTGAAGTTTTCTAAAAATTTTAATTTTGGTGTTCTTTCTTTTGTTCTTGTTGTTCTTGTGAATCTTCAAAGTGTTCTTGAGTCTTCTTTATGTTTTGATCTTAAAATTTTTAAGTTTGGTATTCCTTGGTGTTTTCCCTCCAAAATTTTTGAAAACAAGGAGCATTAGATCTAAAAATTTTAAGTCTTGTGTCTTTTGTGTGTTTTTCTCTTTCATCATAAAATTCAAAATTCAAAAAAATATCTTTTCTAACTATTTTTAAGCTACTTTTTTGAATTTTTTTTTAAAAAATTCAGATTTCAATTTCAAAATTTTTCAAATCTTATCCTTTTAAGATTTAAAAAAAATAATAATAATATTTTATTATCTTTTTCAAAAATATCCTAACCACTTTCTCTCTCCTCAATTTTTTCGAAAATCTTCACAAAACATTTTCAAATTTTTTTTATTTTTATTTTTATTTCGTTTTTATTTTATCTTATTTTATTTTATTTTATTATTTCAAAAATAAATTTTTATATAATAAAATAAATAATATTTACATCCATATCATCTCCCTTGCTCCATCATGGAACTAAGTGGAAATGAACAGTGCAGAAGGACTCTGGGGTCATATTCTAACCCCACTACTGCTACATATAGGAGTAGTATCTGTATACCCTCCATCGGAGTCAGTAGTTTTGAGTTGAATTCTCAGCTCATCATCATGGTGCAGCAAAGTTGCTAGTATTCCGGTTTTCCACAGGAAGAACCTACAGAATTTCTGGCACAATTTTTACAAATTATTGACACGGTACATGATAAGGAAGTAGATCAGGATGTCTACAGATTATTACTGTTTCCATTTGCTGTAAAGGACCAAGCTAAGAGGTGGTTAAATAACCAACCTAAGGACAGCATAAGGACATGGAAACAGCTGTCAGAAAAATTCCTGAATCACTATTTTCCTCCAAAACAGATGACACAGCTAAGGCTAAGCATCCAAGGCTTCAAACAAGGAGATAATGAATCCCTTTATGATGCTTGGGAGAGATACAGAGAGATGCTAAGAAAATTCCCCTCTGAAATGTTTTTAGAGTGGGTGTAATTAGACATCTTCTACTATGGGCTTACAGAAAGAGCTAAGATTTCTCTAGACCACTCAGCTGGTGGATCTATACACATGAGAAAGACAATAGAAGAAGCTCAAGAGCTCATTGATACAGTTGCCAGAAATCAGCATCTGTACCTAAGCAGTGAATCTTCTATCAACAAAGAGGCTAAAACAGTAACTGCTGAATCAGTCCTGCAGATCAAGCTGCTAAATTCAATCAGCAATTAGATTTTCTAACAAAACAGTTAGCCGAATTCAAGGAGATACTATAAGAAACAAGAATAGCTAATATGAATATGGAAATACAGTTGAAGCAAACAGAACAACAGTTATCAAAACAAATAACAGAAGAGTGCCAAGCAATTCAATTACGAAGTGGAAAAACATTAAATACATCATTTCAAGATAGTAGGAAGCCAAGAAATGAGCAAACCACCCAAAATCTATCTGAGGACAATAAGAGCCCAGAGAGGAATAATTCTGGCGCTCAAACGCCAGAAAATGGGTGGAAAGCTGGCGTTGAACGCCCAAACCATGCTCAGTCCTGGCGTTCAACGCCAGAAACAAGCAAGGAGTTGGCGTTGAATGCCTAAAGGGAGCACAGTTCTGGCGTTCAGACGCCAGAAGCAAGTAAGGAGCTGGCATCTAATGCCACTCCAGCTTCTACCCCTGGCATCCAAATGCCAGTTGGGGATCAGACACATACTAGTGCTGATAATAACCCTTCTAAAAAGGCTTCCCAACCCACATCTGTAGGCAATAAACCTGCAGCAACTAAGGTTGAGGAATACAAAGCCAAAATGCCTTATCCTCAGAAACTCTGCCAAGCAGAACAGGATAAGCAATTTTTCCGCTTTGCAGACTATCTCAGGACTCTTGAAATAAAGATTCCGTTTGCAGAGGCACTTGAGCAAATACCCTCTTATGCTAAGTTCATGAAAGAGATCTTAAGTCCTAAGAAGGATTGGAGGGAAACTGAAAAAGTTTACCTCACTGAAGAATACAGTGCAGTCATTCTGAAAAGCTTACCTGAGAAGCTTAAAGATCTGGGAAGCTTTATGATACCATGCACATTAGAAGGTACTTGTACCAAGCAAGCTCTATGTGATCTTGGGGCAAGTATTAACCTAATACCTGCAGCTACTATCAAAAAGCTTGGGTTGACTGATGAAGTTAAACCAACCCGGATATGTCTCCAACTTGCTGATGGCTCCATGAAATACCCATCAGGCGTGATTGAAGACATGATTGTCAAGGTTGGGCCATTTGCCTTTCCCACTGACTTTGTGGTGCTGGAAATGGAGGAGCATAAGAATGCAACTCTCATTCTGGGAAGACCTTTCCTAGCAACTGGCCAAACCCTTATTGATGTTCAAAAAGGGGAAGTAACCCTGAGAGTCAATGAGGATGAGTTCAAGTTGAATGTTGTCAAAGCCATGCAGCATCCAGACACCCAAAATGACTGCACTCGGAATGGATTTTTTGGAGCTACAGGAGTTCAATGGGCGCGTTCTCAATTGGGTTGGAAAGTAGACATCCAGGGCTTTCCAGAAATATATAATAGTCCATACTTTGCGCAAAGATGGACGATGTAAACTGGCGTTCAACGCCAGTTCCATGTTGCAGTCTGGCGTCCAGCGCCAGAAACAGGTTACAGGTTGGAGTCCAACGCCAAAAACACATTACAACCTGGCGTTCAACTCCAGAAACAGCCCAGGCACGTGAGAAGCTTAAGTCTCAGCCCCAGCACACACCAAGTGGGCCCCAGAAGTGGATTTCTGCACCAATTATCTTAGTTTACTCATTTTCTATAAACCTAGGTTACTAGTTTAGTATTAAACAACTTTTAGAGACTTATTTTGTATATCATGACATTTTTAGATCTGAATTTTTATACTCTTTGACGGCATAAGTCTCTAAACTCCATTGTTGGGGGTGAGGAGCTCTGCAGTGTCTCGATGAATTAATGCAATTATTTATGTTTTTTCATTCAAACATGCGTGTTCCTATCTAAGATATTCATTCGTGCTTAACTATGGAGAAGGTGGTGATCCGTGACACTCATCACCTTCCTCAATCCATGAATGTGTGTCTGACAATCACCTATGTTCTATATCAGATTGAATGAGTATCTCTTAGATTCATTAATCAGAATCTTCGTGGTATAAGCTAGAACTGATGGCGGCATTCATGAGAATCCGGAAAGTCTAAACCTTGTCTGTGGTATTCCGAGTAGGATTCTGGGATTAGATGACTGTGACGAGCTTCAAACTTGCGAGTGTTGGGCGTGATGACAAACGCAAAAGAATCAATGGATTCTATTCCGACATGATCGAGAACTAACAGCTGATCAGCCGTGCTGTGACAGGGCATTTGGACCATTTTCACTGAGAGGATGGGAAGTAGCCATTGACAACGGTGACACCCTACCTAGAGCTTGCCATGGAAGGAACTTTGCACTTTTGCATGAGAAGAATATTACATTACAGAAATTCAGAAGACAAAGCATTTCCAAAACTCCAACATATTCTCCATTATTGCACAACAAGTAATTATTTCACGCTCTTCTATTTTTTTTAGTAATTCAAACTGATAATCATAATTGATCTCCTGACTAAGAATAATATAATAAACATAGCTTGCTTCAAATCAACAATCTCTGTGGGATTCGACCCTTACTCACGTAAGGTATTACTTGGATGACCTAGTTCACTTGCTGGTTAGTTGTGCGGATTGCAAAAGTGTGATTGCAATTTCGTGCACTAGTCATGCCACCCTTCTTAGGGACGACTTGGACAGATTTTTGAATCAGATTTTTGCTCAGGTCCCTCAATTTCAGCTAGAAAATACCTGAAATCACAAAAAAACACACAAACTGATAGTAAAGTCCAGAAAAGTGAATTTTAACTAAAAACTAATAAAAATATAATAAAACTAACTAAAACATACTAAAAACATACTAAAAATAATGCCAAAAAGCGTACAAATTATCCACTCATCACAACACCAAACTTAAATTGTTGCTTGTCCCCAAGCAACTGAAAATCAAATAAGATAAAAAGAAGAGAATATGCAATGAATTCCAAAAACATCTATGAAGATCAGTATTAATTAGATGAGCGGGGCTTTTAGCTTTTTGCCTTTGAACAGTTTTGGCATCTCACTCTATCCCTTGAAATTCAGAATGGTTGGCTTCCATAGGAACTCAGAATCCAAATAGTGTTATTGATTCTCCTAGTTAAGTATGATGATTCCTGAACACAACTACTTTATGAGTCTTGGCCGTGGCCCAAAGCACTTTGTCTTCCAGTATTACCACCGGATACATACATGCCACAGACACATAATTGGGTGAACCTTTTCAGATTGTGACTCAGCTTTGCTAGAGTCCCCAATTAGAGGTGTCCAGGGTTCTTAAGCACACTCTTTTTGTCTTGGATCACAACTTTATTTCTTTCTTTTTCTTTCTTTTTCTCTTTCTCTTTTTTTTTCGTTTTTCTCCCTTTTTTTGTATTCACTGCTTTTTCTTGCTTCAAGAATCATTTTTATGATTTTTCAGATCCTCAGTAACATGTCTCCTTTTTCATCATTCTTTCAAGAGCCAACATTCATGAACAACAAATTCAAAAGACATATGCACTGTTTAAGCATACATTCAGAAAACAAAAGTATTGCCACCACATCAAAATAATTAATCTGTTATAAAATTCAAAATTCATGCAATTCTTCTCTTTTTCAATTAAGAACATTTTTCATTTAAGAAAGGTGATGGATTCATAGGACATTCATAACTTTAAGGCATAGACACTAAGACACTAATGATCACAAGACACAAACATAGATAAACATAAGCATGATTTTTCGAAAAACAGGAAAATAAAGAACAAGGAAATCAAAGAACGGGTCCACTTTAGTGATGGCGGCTTGTTCTTCCTCTTGAAGATCTTATGGAGTGCTTGAGCTCCTCAATGTCTCTTCCTTGCCTTTGTTGCTCCTCTCTCATGATTCTTTGATCTTCTCTAATTTCATGGAGGAGAATGGAATGTTCTTGGTGCTCCACCCTTAGTTGTCCCATGTTGGAACTCAATTCTCCTAGGGAGGTGTTGATTTGCTCCCAATAGTTTTGTGGAGGAAAGTGCATCCCTTGAGGTATCTCAGGGATTTCATGATGAGTGGGATCTCTTGTTTGCTCCATCCTTTTCTTAGTGATGGGCTTGTCCTCATCAATGGGGATGTCTCCCTCTATGTCAACTCCAACTGAATAACAGAGGTGACAAATGAGATGAGGAATGGCTAACCTTGCCAAGGTAGAGGACTTGTCCGCCACCTTATAAAGTTCTTGGGCTATAACCTCATGAACTTCTACTTCTCCAATCATGATACTATGGGTCATGATGGCCCGGTCTATAGTAACTTCGGACCGGTTGCTAGTGGGAATGATTGAGCGTTGGATAAACTCCAACCATCCCCTAGCCACGGGCTTGAGGTCATGCCTTCTTAGTTGAACCGGCTTCCCTCTTGAATCTCTCTTCCATTGGGCGCCCTCTTCACATATGTCTATGAGGACTTGGTCCAACCTTTGATCAAAGTTGACCCTTCTAGTGTAAGGGTGTTCATCTCCTTGCATCATGGGCAAGTTGAATGCCAACCTTACATTTTCCGGACTAAAATCTAAGTATTTCCCCCGAACCATTGTAAGCCAATTCTTTGGGTCCGGGTTCACACTTTGATCATGGTTCTTGGTGATCCATGCATTGGCATAGAACTCTTGAACCATTAAGATTCTGACTTGTTGGTAAGAACTTTCCAACCTCTTCTTCGGATCACATGTTGAATCTCCAGATATTACTCTTTTTGAGTTTGAAAGGGACCTCGGGGATCACCTTCTTCAAGGCCACAACTTCATAGAAGTGGTCTTGATGCACCATTGAGATGAATCTCTCCATCTCCCATGACTCAGAGGTGAAAGCTTTTGCCTTCCCTTTCCTCTTTCTAGAGGTTTCTCCGGCCTTGGATGCCATAAATGGTTGTGGAAAAATAAAAAGCAATGCTTTTACCACACCAAACTTAAAAGGTTTGCTCGTCCTCGAGCAAAAGAAGAAAGAAGAAAGTAGAAGAAGAAGAAATAGAGTAGATGGAGGTGGCTTTGTGGTTCGGCCAAAGGGGGAGAAGTAGTGTTTAGGGTGTGTGAAAATGAGGGAGTGAAGATGGGTTTATATAGGGGTGGAGAGAGGGGTAGGGTTCAGCTATGGGAGGGTGGGTTTGGGAGGGAAAGTGGTTTGAATTTGAATGGTGAGGTAGGGGAAGTTTTATGAAGGATGGATGTGAGTGGTGAAGAGAAAGATGGGATTTGATAGGTGAGGGGTTTTTGGGGAAGAGGTGTTGAAGTGATTGGTGAATGGGTGAAGAAGAGAGAGAGTGGTGGGGTAGATGGGGATCCTATGGGGGCCACAGATCCTGAGGTGTCAAGGAAAAGTCATCCCTGCACCAAATGGCGAGCAAAAATTACTCTCTGTGTTAATTCTGGCGTTAAACGCCGGGCTGGTGCCCATTTCTGGCGTTTAACGCCAGCCTCTTACCCTTTCCTGGCATTTAACGCCAGTCTGGTGCCCCTTTCTGGCGTTAAACGCCCAGAATGGTGCCAGACTGGGCGTTAAACGCCCATTTGCTACCCTTACTGGCATTTAAACGCCAGCAAGGTCTTCCTCCAGGGTGTGCTGTTTTTCTTTCTATTTTTCATTCTGTTTTTGCTTTTTCAATTGATTTTGTGACTTCTCATGATCATCAACCTACAGAAAACATAAAATAACAAAGGAAAATAGATAAAATATAACATTGGGTTGCCTCCCAACAATCGCTTCTTTAATGTCAGTAGCTTGACAGAGGGCTCTCATGGAGCCTCACAGATAGTCAGAGCAATGTTGGAACCTCCCAACACCAAACTTAGAGTTTGAATGTGGGGTTTCAACACCAAACTTAGAATTTGGCTGTGGCCTCCCAACACCAAACTTAGAGTTTGACTGTGGAGGCTCTGTTTGGCTCTGTTTTGAGAGAAGCTCTTCATGCTTCCTCTCCATGGTGACAGAGGGATATCCTTGAGCCTTAAACACAAAGGATTCTTCATTCACTTGAATGATCAATTCTCCTCTGTCCACATCAATCACAGCTTTTGCTGTGGCTAGGAAGGGTCTGCCAAGGATGATGGATTCATCCATGCACTTCCCAGTCTCTAGGACTATGAAATCAGCAGGGATGTAATGGTCTTCAACCTTTACTAGAACATCCTCTACAAGTCCATGGTGCACGAATTTGTAATCCGTACAACTAACCAGCAAGTGCACTGGGTCGTCCAAGTAATACCTTACATGAGTAAGGGTCGATCCCACGGAGATTATTGGTTTGAAGCAAGCTATGTTTATTTTATTATTCTTAGTTAGGATATTAATTAGAATTATCAGTTGGAATTATTAGATTGAAAAAATAAAAGAGAATAAAATCGTTACTTGTTGTGCAGTAATGCGAAATATGTTGGAGTTTTGGAGATGCTTTGTCCTCTGAACTTCAACTCTTCCTTGAAATCCTTTTCCACACGCAAGGCTCCTTCCATGGTAAGCTGTATGTAGGGTGTCACCATTGTCAGTGGCTACCTCCCATCCTCTCAGTGAAAATGTTCCAGATGCTCTGTCACAGCACGGCTAATCAGCTGTTGGTTCTCGATCATGTTGGAATAGGATCCATTGATCCTTTTGCGTTTGTTATCACGCCCAGCAATCGCGAGTTTGAAGCTCGTCACAGCCATTCAATCCTTGAATCCTACTCGGAATACCACGGACAAGGTTTAGACTTTCCCGGATTCTCAAGAGTGGCCGCCATCAATTCTAGCTTATACCACGAAGATTCTGATTAAGGAATCTAAGAGAAGCTCATTCAATCTGATGTAGAACGGAGGTGGTTGTCAGGCACACGTTCATGGATCTGAGGAAGGTGATGAGTGTCATGGATCATCACCTTCTTCATGTTTAAGCGCAAATGAACATCTTAGATAAGAACAAGCGTCTTTGAATGGAAAACAAAAGTAATTGTATTAATTCATCAAGACGCTACAGAGCTCCTCACCCCCAACAATGGAGTTTAGAGACTCATGCTGCCAAAAGGTACAAATTTCAGATCTAAAATGTCATGAGGTACAAAGTTAATCTCTAAAAGTTGTTTAAATAGTAAACTAGTAACCTAGGTTTACAGAATATGAGTAAACTAAGATAATTGGTATAGAAATCTACTTCTGGGGCCCACTTGGTGTGTGTTGGGGCTGAGACTAAAGCTATCCACGAACTGAGGCTTTTCTTGGAGTTGAACTCCAAGTTATAACGTGTTTTGGGCGTTCAACTCCGGATCATGACGTGTTTCTGGCGTTTAACTCCAGACAGCAGCATGTACTTGGCGTTTAACGCCAAGTTACGTCATCTATCTTCGCGCAAAGTATGGACTATTATATATTGTTGGAAAGCCCTGGATGTCTACTTTCCAACGCCGTTGCGAGCACGCCAATTGGACTCCTATAGCTCCAGAAAATCCATTTCGAGTGCAGGGAGGTCAGGATCCAACAGCATCAGCAGTCCTTTTTTCAGCCTAACTCAGATTTTTGCTCAACTCCCTCAATTTCAGCCAGAAAATACCTGAAATCACAGCAAAACACACAAACTCATAGTAAAGTCCAGAAATATGATTTTTGCCTAAAAAATAATAATATTTAACTAAAAACTAATTAAAACATGCTAAAATCTACATGAAATTACCCCCAAAAAGCGTATAAAATATCCGCTCATCACAACACCAAACTTAAACTGTTGCTTGTCCCCAAGCAACTAGATAAATAAAATAGGATGAAAAGAAATTAAGAAGTAATAATATCTTAGAGTTTTAAATGAAGCTCAGATTCTTATTAGATGAACGGGGCTTGTAGCTTTTTGTTTCTGAATAGTTTTGGCATCTCCCTCTATCCTTTGAAATTCAGAATGATTGGCATCCATAGGAACTCAGAATTAAGATAGTATTTATTGATTCTCCTAGTGTAGTATGTTGATTCTTGAACACAGTTACTTTATGAGTCTTGGCCGTGGCCCTAAGCACTTTGTTTTCCAGTATTACCACCAGATACATAAATGCCACAGACACATGATGGTGCACGAAATTGCAATCACACTTTTGCAACCCCGCACAACTAACCAGCAAGTGCACTGGGTCGTCCAAGTAATACCTTACGTGAGTAAGGGTCGATCCCACGGAGATTGTCGGCTTGAAGCAAGCTATGGTTATCTTGTAAATCTTAGTCAGGATATCAGAAATTATCAGGGTTGATTGTGAAAAGCAAAAGAACATGAAATAAGTACTTGTTATGCAGTAATGGAGAATAGGTTGAGGTTTTGGAGATGTTCCATCTTCTGAATCTCTGCTTTCCTACTGTCTTCTTCATCAAACACGCAAGGCTCCTTCCATGGCAAGCTGTATGTAGGGTTTCACGTTGTCAATGGCTACCTCCCATCCTCAGTGGAAATGTTCAAGCAGCCTGTCACGGCACGGCTATCCATCTGTCGGTTCTCAATCAGGCCGGAATAGAATCCAATGATTCTTTTGCGTCTGTCACAAACGCCCCGCCCTCAGGAGTTTGAAGTTCGTCACAGTCATTCAATCATTGAATCCTACTCAGAATACCACAGACAAGGTTTAGACCTTCCGGATTCTCTTGAATGCCGCCATCAATTCTAGCTTTACCACGAAGATTCTGATTAAAGAATCCAAGAGATATCTACTCAATCTAAAGTAGAACGGAGGTGGTTGTCAGGCACGCGTTCATAGTTGAGAATATGATGAGTGTCACGGTCATCACATTCATCCGGGTTAAGAGCAAGTGATATCTTAGAACGGAAGCAAGCATGATTGAATAAGAAACAGTAGTAATTGCATTAATCCATCAAGACACAGCAGAGCTCCTCACCCCCAACCATGGGTTTAGAGACTCATGCTGTAATAGTACACAAAGAAACGTGTAAAGTGTCATGAGGTACAGATACAATGTCAAAAGATCCTATTAATAGTGAACTAGTAACCTAGGGTTTACAGAATTGAGTAAATGACAGAAAAATCCACTTCCGGGCCCACTTGGTGTGTGCTTGGGCTGAGCATTGAAGCATTTT